>NC_058131.1:182187684-182253154 GCF_016433145.1 Gracilinanus agilis | reverse complement strand
TCCTCCTCCTCCTCCTTCTTCTTCTCCTCCTCCTTCTTCTTCTTCTCCTCCTCCTTCTTCTTCTCCTCCTTCTTCTTCTTCAACACTTTCCTTCCATCTTTGAGTTAATACCATGTATTGGCTCCAAGGCAGAAGAGTAGTAAGGTCTAGGCAATGGGGGCCAAGTGACTTGCCCAGGGTCACACAGGTAGGCAGTGTCTGAGACCAAATTTGAACCCAGGACCTCCCATCTTTAGGCTTAGCTCTCAATCCACTGAGCTACCCAGCTGCCCCCTTATATGTGCTTCTTAAAATACATGGTAACATCAAGAGAATGTAGGCTTTGGAATCAACCTAAGTTCAAATCTTTCCTCAGCCTCTTAATACATGTGTGACCTTAGACAAGTCACTTAATATTCTGGACCTCAGTTTCTTTATCTAGAAAATGAAAGAGTTGTTCTAGGTAACTTTCTCTTCTTTCTTCAAGTTCTGATCTATGATCTATTATGAACTGAACAGAAAATTTCAACTGGTCTGCCAAGGGCATCTAGTCCACTACAAATTTTCTTTCACAGTTTCATAGATTTAGAGTTGTAAGGGACCTCAGAGATTATCTAGCATAACCCATTCATTTTTCAGATAGGGAAAGTGAGGCCAGAGTGTATAAAATTCGCATACATGGCAGAGATGGGACTTGAACTTAAGTCTTCTGGTTCCAAACTCAAATGTTCTTTTGTGCTGAACCATATTTTAAAAAGTCAGGGCACAAGAAACTGGTTGAGCTTATTTAGAAAACCAACAAACAACTTCAGAAGCTTTGTTCTCCCTCCTGATTAGCAGAGGGTTTTTTAATCCAACGCCTCTTCCTTGATGGCTTGGGTAGAGACCGTGTGGTGAGGCTACTGCAGAAGATTAACTAGAGGCATGGCAATAGAATAGAAAAAAAATAGATTTTTTTCTGGACTCATCTATCAGGTTTCTGGCCAAGACATTCATAATCCTTCTCTTACTAAGAGCTTTAGATTTTTTTTTTAAATCCAGATATCTCTTACTTCTCTACCCTGACACTCCTGTTGAAATGGTTGACCACTTGTCTTCCTCATTATCTGCAACTTTAATTATGCTGTCACTGCTGTTGGTCAAGTTGTGAGAGAGGTAAGGGCCACAGACAAAATGGGCCTAGTGGAAGCCAGTCTTAAAAGTTGGGAGAGGCTCTGTGGTTTCTGTCGCACAGCACATTTGGAAGGAAAGGGGGAATACAAAAATCAGATCTTTTTTCCCTTTTTACATCTCTTGATACCTGCTGCAAATCCAAGATGGTGGTAGACTGCCATGATGGTGGTAAATTATCCTTAAACTCCAACTTTTAGGAAGAAATTCTCCCAATGAAAGCAGTGAAAGTTCCAAAGAACCTTTCTCAGCGTTCCCTATCCCTGCTGACAGTGACTATTAAATTCCTCCCCCCTCTACTAAAAATCTCTCCTGATCCTGAGTTACCTCCAACCACTGGTTTCCTGGCATCATTGTAATGGAGCACAAATGAAGCCAACTGTATAAACAGAACACTGTTTCCAAGGCAACTGCCTATACAACTCAGAACTTCCTAACCAGTAAAAAGGTAAGGACTTGCATTTTCCTATGACTCTACCATCCCACCACTCCCTTCTGTTTTTCACCCACTTTACTTCTTGTGAATTGTGATGATGTATGGCCATATTTTTTTGGGGGGGGGGCCATTAACTATGGGAAGTCAGTGTTCAACCTTGCTCCTTTTTGACCAATATAAGAATTATCAAGAAACACTCATGCTTGGGATCATTTTTGTTTTTAATTATGAGTTGGATTCTGGGTAGAGATTGCCCATTCACTGATTAGGTACAGTTGCATGAGATGACTGAATTTATTGGGAAAAAATATATACAGTAAAATGGGAGTCCAGGAGAAACAGAATTTGGAAGTCTGATGTAAAAGAGAATTGGATTTGGAGTCAGAATATTTGACTTCAAATACTGGCCCTGCTACTTAAGAAACAACTACATAAAGACTACATATGTCTACATGTGTAGGACATGTATTATGTGAAAGGCACTTCTGACTTGTGTATCCTTGGGTAAATTATTTCACCTATCTATGCTATTCCTCTCTGAGCTTCCCTGTTTCTGTGAAGGGTTCACTTACCAACTAGACACCTTGGTTTGCAATAAGGACACCACTCTCCTTGATCCTCAATTTCCTTTCACTCCGCATATACATCCACATAGGAAAGGAGGAAAGCCCTTTTCAGGGCCACTTTCGTCCTGCTAACTCGGCTTTCTTGAGCCTCCAAGAAAAGTTCGTAGCACTACTCTCTGGTAAACCGTCTTGGCAGCCAGACTAAACCAAGGTTGAGGGTAACCAAAAGGGCTCAAACTCATTGGTGAATTAGGAGGGTGTTTACTCCAGGCACGCGGGGACTTCCCTTCATGGAAGGGGTGGATAAGAACAATTTGTTCCAACGTCCATGAGGGCAGCAGAAGTGGGTGCTTTGGAGTACTTAGAGCTTGGTTAGACATAGAAGAAATCAAGATCATTCGCTGTAGCCCAAGTCACCACCAGCAGTCTTGACTTTGTCTTGCCACTGGACTTCTATGACTCTAGAAGAGAGAGCGAGGCTGATGACAGTGCAATTCTGCCCCACTTCAATCCAATTTATGCTTGAGGCAAAAGATATTACCTAGTTATGCCATTTTGGTCCTCTGGCTACAAAGGAGAACAGCCAACCAACCATACCCACATAACCCAGGCAGTTACAAAAGATGTCGTCTACCTTCTGGCTAACCTCCTCATTCCCTTCCTGCTGTAACCTGGATTTTGCCTCTGGGACCTTACCAGCCGGCTTTCTTGCCAGAACCAGATGTCCTATTACTTTTTCAACATGCCCACACTCTAATCCTCCACATATTCTCAGTTCTCCCTTATATACTCATTACTTTATTAGAATGCCCTTCTTCTGGGCAGGGACTCTTTTACTTGCTTCCATTTCTTTCCCAGCACTTAGCACAGTGGCAGGCACACAGGAATGTGCTGAAGCCCTCCTCTTAAATGTTCATTATAGTGATTTAAGGCATGCTTTTTCATTCATTCTTTCTTTCCATTAGATGCCAAATATTGTCATTTCAGCCTTCACATCTCTGACATTTGTCTTTCTCTCTAGTTACATGGCCATAACCCTTATCACCTCTGTTGTCTGAACTTTGCAAGGCTTCCTAATTATCTTTTCTACTTCGTTTCTTTCCTGTTGCCAATCCAGCTCCCAAATGGATTTTCCAAAAGTAAAGGTCTGACCGTGTCAGGCCCCCATTCAATAAACAATTACTTCTAGCATAAAATAAAAACTACTGGTTTGACTTTTAAAAACCTTCACAAGTTGGCCATACCTTACATTTCCCAACTAATTATACATTTGTAAAGTTGGGGTCCCTTACATTTTATCCCATCCACTTTAAGTAACACCTTTTGTTAAAAGAGAACATTTTTTCACTGAATTAAACAATTAGAACTGAGTAGGAACAGAGCCTGCTCAGGTACTATTCGAATGAAACAAAACCATTAAATGAAAGCCTGGATCTTGTCCTAAGGAATCTGCATAAAAGGAAGAAGCTATTTAACTAAGGTTTTAGAGGAAAAGATTCTGACAGTCAGGATTCAAGAAGTTGGAACAAGCATGGCATTCCAGCCTTTACTTAAAGGAGCAAATGGGTTGTGAAAGAGAAGAGCAATATTCAGGAAAATCTTCAGTTCTGCAGGGAGCAGAAAACTCAGGTTGAGAGAAAATCCAAGGAAAGGTTGGTCTCATTTCCCAACTTCTCCTCCCAATCTCCTTTTCACATATACTATAATATAATGGTGTTTTTTTCTTATAGTTTGTTTTTTCCTTCTCCAGCTCATTTTACAGACAAGAAAACTGAGGCTAATAAGGCTGTTACTCATCTAGGGTCACACAGATAGTAAGAGTCTGAGGTCTTCCTGACTCCAGACCCATTGACCCCACCTAGTTAATGTTTTTAGTAAAGTGAATTTTGCCTCAATTAGAGTCTGGGGGTTAACTAAGTTACATAAAAATATTGTTAGGCTAATATATGATAGGAATTTTCCAAACTTGGGGCTAAGAGTCATTGTGACATCTCAGAACTATTCATCTCTAAATTCCCCGGGAAAGTTGGGGTGGCCCAGTGGATTGAAAGCCAATCCTAGAGATGGGAGGTCCTGAGTTCAAAGCTGGCCTCAATCACTTCCTAGCTGGTTGACCCTGGACAAGTCACTTAACCCCCATGGCCTAGCCCTTACCACTCTTCTGCTTTGGGACCAATATACAGTATTGATTCTATGACAGAAGGTTAAGGGTTTTTAAAAATAAAAAAAATAATAATAAATAAAACAAACTTCCTAAAGCTGAAGAAGAGGGAACCTCCTAGATTTTAGGGTCCTAAATTATACTACTCCTGGTTTAAAAGAAACCAATTTTTGAGCAAGGTGCTCAACTAATCCTTCTGTTCCTCACCATGACATTCCATCTTCCATAGCCACACCTTTTCTTGGCTGCAACCTAGGCACCCCCTCTTTCTTTACACCCCCCTCTTTGAATCTCTTGTTTGCTTCAGAATTGCTCAAAGACCACCTTCTAGATTAGGTCTTTCCTTATCCTCCCAGTTATTAGTATCTTCTTCCCCACAATATGCACCTGGTATTTATTCTGCATGTAGTCTGTGTATATTTATTGTGTGTGTAGGCACTACATGTGCGGTGTTTCTGATAAGACAATAAACTTCTTGAGGATGGAGACTTTTTTATTTTTTTGTTTTTGTATCTCCCATGACTAGCCCAATGCCTGGAGGATAATAAGGACTTAATAAATACTTGCTGATTAATTAATTGATTTCCTTATCGGTAAAATGAAGGGATTGGTCTAAATCTCTAAGGCTTCTTGTAACCCTCAATTGTGTGGTCTCTGATCATGGGCAGAATCCCATACGATAACTGACACAGCTCAAGTGCCGCTGGGTGTGTGGCGTTGGGGCTAACCCAGGCTCAGGGTGACGGACAGATCTCAAGCCCAGCGCGAGTTAGGCTGAGAAGACGTCCCCTGGGAAGTTTGTGCTAAGGGCCACTTGAAGCCCTCCGAGCTGGGTTAGACGGCAGCCAGGGCTTCCCGCCCCGTGACAATTCTCTTAACTTTTGACTTGCCGCTGGACTCGGATAACTCCACGAGGAAGAGTGAGGCTGACGACTTGGCGTGACTTTGCCTCCTATAAATCCAGTTGATGCTCCAGTCAAAAGACATCACCGGCACCATTTTACACAGAAAGTTTTACTATTTATTTCATTATTTCCCCGACCTCGAAGTCCTGTGATCCGGAGTCAGAACCCTGCAGACAGCAGTCAGGGGCGTGGGGGGCTGGACTCTTCACTGGGTGGAAGAGTGGGACTCGGAAGCCCCCCACACCTGGGTCGGAGCAGACACTCTAAGGGTCTCCCTGAAGAACTTTGCGAGGCTCAAGATGATCCAACATGGCGCGCGCGCATCAAAGGAGCTGCTCTGTTCTATGAGCAAAGCAGACTTGCAGTAGCTCAAAAGAAACGGGAGATGCACAAATTCAGAAATATTTCTGTTCCAAATGCTCATATTTCTATTCCCAAAATCACAGGACTCTGCTCTAGTCTTCTGAGCTTGCATTGGTCTGACCAATCACAAATGGGACAGGCCGTGGACTGATCCCAGACCGGCAATGTCATTTTAGTCCTCTCTGAGCATCGGAGGGGGTGCTGCCTGAAAGAGCCAACCACAGTGGGTTTACAGCTCCCCTCACTGGCTTAATTATTTAATGGAGCCACTGGAGAGCGCATTATGTATTTTGGCCACCAGGTGGCACTACCACCAAGCTACCCACCCAGTAGTTTCATCAGCCCACATAATGTGAGCCTGCACTGGTTTCCCCAGTGATTAAAGCATTTTCTAAAGCAATGATAGGCAAACTTTTTAAAGAGGGGGCCAAAGGAAAGGAAATGCTCATCTGTCAGTCTGTTTCTAAGGCAACTCTTTTGAAGTTTCATTGTATGGTATCCTACTCATTGTATTTGTCAGATTAGGAATAATGTCAGAGGCTGGATAGAACATTTTGTAGTTTGTCCATCACTGATCTAAAGCAATCATTTGCAAGTTTCCTTCTCTGAGTATTGGCCCCAAATATATATATGCCTGTATGTATAAAAATAGAATATGTAAGACTTCTAAAATATTAAGACTGGGGAAACCTCTAATTTCTCTCTACACTTGTAGAGAGAAATTTGGAAAATCTGTTCTTATTGACCAATCATATAGGCAAAATCCTTGGGGGCTCAGTGGATTGAGAGTCAGGCCCGGAGACAGGAGGTCCTAGGTTAAAATCTGGCCTCAGACACATCCCAGCTGTGTGACCCTGGGCAAGTCACTTAATCCCCATTGCCTAGCCCTTACCACTCTTCTGTCTTGGACCCAATACTCAGTATTGATTCCAAGACAGAAAGTAAGGGTTTTTGTTGTTGTTTGTTTGTTTATTTGTTTTAGATATATAGATGAAATCCAGACAACTGGCTTTTTTTAAAATTTTTTTTAATATTTTCCCCTAGTTACATATTTCATGTTCTTTCCCTCTCCCCCAAACCACCCTAATCCCCCTTAGCTGATGCACATTTCCACTGGATTTTACATGTATCATTGATCAAGACATAATTTCATATTATTGATACAGACAACTCACTTTTTAGCAACTACAAAATTTATTAAAATACTATAAAGAAGCTGTTTCAATTGATCTCCTAATCCTCACCTTCTCCCTGTTTATAGAGGGGGAGGAGGTGGGGAGAGGAGGAGAATAAAAAAGATTGTGTGTTTAGAGCTCATTGAGATGTGAAATAGTGCTGCCTCAGGAGTCAGAAGACCTGAGCTCAAATCCACGCATCTGATGATTACCACTTTTGTGACCTCAGACAAGTCACTTAACTTCAGCGGACATCAGCTTCTTCCTCTATAAAATAAGAGGACTGGACTATCCAAAGTTCTTAACCTTTTTATAAAAATTATGATTTCAATATAATTCCTTTCTTTGTGATCCTACGCAGTTTATTTTATGCATTCAAAAACATTCAGAGAAAAGATCCATACGTTTCCCTAGACCAATGGCTCCCAAACTTTTTTGACCTACTGCTCCCTTTCTAGAAAAAATATTACTTAGCACCCCCTGGAAATTAATCTTTTTTAATTTTGATAGCAATTAATAGGAAAGATATATGTATTAATGTTTCTACCTTTTTTTGTAAAATATAGTAAAGAAAGGTACAAATTAGAAACATTGAACTTTGAAATTACGAAACTATTTATTGAACTCAGAAATGCACCTGTGGCCATCACCGCTATCCTGGATCACTGCAGCACCCACCAGGGGGCGGTGGCGCCCACTTTGGGAATCATTGCCCTAGACTGTCAAAGGGAACTTTGGCACAAGAAAGTTTATGAATCCCTGGCTGAGGATAAAGGTACCCTCCTGTAATCCCAGCCACCTGAAGGCTGAGACTGGTAGATCTTTTGAGCTCCAGAGTTCTGAGCTTCGGGGGCTATGCAGATCAAATGTCTATGCTAAAGTCAGCATTAATACGGTGATCTTTTGGGAATTGGGCATAGGCACTCCAGGTTGTCTAAAGCAAATGGTGTATTGGCAAGCGGTGAACTTTGCTCTCAAAAAATGCAAATGACATACTTAAATTTTTAAAAATTATTTTAAATTATTTTTTGAATTTTAAATTTTAAACTATTACTTAACCTATTTTATTATTTTAATTAATTTGTATTACATTAAAATATCCAGTTAACTCATGCCCTCACTCCCTTCCCCCATTAGAGAAGACATCATTTGATCACAAAAAGATATATGTATATATAAAACTATGTCTTACTTATTTCTTTTTATCAGTTCTTTTTCTGGAGGTGGACACACACAAGTCATTCTTCAAACAATATTTATTGCTATCTATAATGTTCTCTTCGTTCTGCTCATTTCACTCTTCATAATTTCATGTAGGTCTTTCTGTGGTTTTCCAAAATTAACTTGTTTGTCATTTCTTATAGCAACGATAGTATTCCATCACAATTATATGCCACAAGAAGTTTAGCCATTCCTTCAGTTTCCAGTTCTTTGCCACTACAGAGAGCTGCTATAAATATTTTAGAACGTATAGGACCTTTTCCTTTTTTCCTGATCACTTTAGGAAGCAAACTTAATAGTGCTGTTGCTGGATCAAAAGGTATACACAATTTTATAACTCCTTGAGCATAATTCTAGATTGTTTTCCAAAATGGTTGGCTCAGTTTACAGTTCTACCAATAGTGTATTAAATGACATACTTTTGATATTCATTATTAAACATTTTTCTCTATCACTTTCCCAGGCTTAGATTTGTGGTATCAAACTCAAATAGATAAATACTAAAAGATCCCTGCTGCCCACATATTGACTCGAAAACCACATATTAATCTTATCTATTTTCTATTTATTTTTATTTATTTTGTTAAATATTTCCCAATTACATTTTTAAACCCTTACCTTCATTCTTAGAATCAATATTGTGTATTGGTGCCAGGACAGAAGAGCAGTACAGTTGTTAGGCAATGAGGATTTAAATAATTTGCCCAGAATCGCACAGCTAGGAAGGGTCTAAGGGTCAAATTTGAACCCATGACCTCCTGTCTCTAAGCCTAGATTTCAATCCACTGAGCCATCTAGGAGCCACCTAGTTGCCCCTCTACCTCAATTACATTTTTAATCTAGTTACCCTTGCAACTAAGAAGTGTTGAAGGCCCATGGGCATGTTTGACCCCTCTGATCTAACCCAATTATGTTAAAATCAGATAGAAACGGATCCCTGTGAACTATATATTAACTTAGAAAAACACAAATTAACATTATCTATGTTGCATTTTATTTTTATTTTTTTAATACATTTCCCAACCACATATTAATCTGGTTCTACAAAGGTTGGAGTTTTCTCCTTCTATTGACTGTCAACAAAACAACAAATCAGACCCTGATTTCTAAGTTTGCCAATTTCTGAGGCATAAATAATCATACTGAAAATTTAACAGTCAGGCTCTTTAGGTCAATATGACTCCAACACTACTCTGCAAAGTAAAGTCAGAAGCAGAAAAGATCAAAACTCATGTGCCAGTCTATGGTGGGACAGGCTGCATTTCCAGCCTGAGCAAAATGGTGGTCTAAAAAAGAAGCAGCGGTTCTGGACCAGACCATCTTTAAGATTCCTTCCAGCTCTGGCTCTGTGAATGGGGTCTTATGAGACTGACTGAGGCTGGGATGATTCTGCCTGATCTTAGCAGCAGCTCCAGCTTCACAGCAGTCGCTGGTCCAGTTCAGCCTTCCTCTGGTCAGGTCTTCCACATCACTCATCTTGAATGGCAAGGCTGATGTCTCACCAGCCCAATTCCCCGTCTCACCGTGCCGGCCCTACACTCCGGATCTCTGCCAGAGCAGCTCTCCAGGATCTGACCCAGCTCATCTTTCACTGCGCCCGGCTCCCACCGTGGTGGCAGAAGTGATAACAAGGGCAAAGGCCACGTGGAAGGCACAGAATGAAGTCGAGGAGTTTGACGTCTTTCCTCAGGATGAACCTCATAAATAACTCACAGGGAAGGGCTGAGAGAAACCAGGTCTCTCAATCTTTTACATGATTTCATCCTGATTTTGAGCTCTTGCTCAGCCTGCCCAGCTTTTGATATGCATTCTGTATAGGCTGTTTACCTTGTGGCAGCTCTCAGAGTCCCTCAAACTCCCCTGGACATGGAAAACAGCCAACTCTGCTCCGCTAGAATCTCAGCGTAAGAAGGCACTCCAGGGACCATCCAGTCCAACCCATCCCCTGAGCAGGAATCTTCTCTACAACACATTCAGCAAGTAAGCATCCTTCTCATTTGCCTGGCTTCAATATTAGTTTAGTAATTCAGTTGTGTCGGACTCTTGTTGACCTTGTGGACCAGAGCACGCCAGGTCTTTCTGTCCTCCACTCTCTCCCGGAGTCTGTCCAAGCTCCTGTTCATTGCTTCCTGGACACTGTCTCTCCATCTCATCTTCTACCTTCCCCTTTTCCTTCGGCCTTCAATCTTTCCCAACATCAGGGTCTTTCCCAATGAGTCCTGTCTTCTCATTATGTGGTCGAAGTATTTAAGTTTCACCTTCAGTATTTGAACTTTCCAGTGAATAATCCGAATTAATTTTTTTTAAGAATTGACTGATTCGATCTCTTTATTGCCCAGGGAACTCTCAAAAATCTTCTCCAACACCACAGTTCAAAAGAGTCAATTCTGATGCTCAGCTTTCCTTATAGTCCAACTCTCACAGCCAAAACATTGCTAGTTTTGACTTTATGGACTTTTGTGTTTTTTGGGTTTTTTTTAAACTCTTACCTTCCATCTTTGAATCAATACTATATATCAGTTCCAAGACAGAAGAGTGGTAAGGGCTAGACAATGGGGGTTAAGTGATTTGCCTAAGGTCACACAGCTGAGAAGTATCTGAGGTCAAATTTGAACCTAGGACCCCCCATCTGTTGGCTTGGCTCTCAATCCACTGAGCCACCCAGCTGCCCCCTTTACGGACCTTTGTGGGCAAGGCAATGTCTCTGTTTTTTAGCGTGCTGTCCAGATTTGCCATGGCTTTCTTTCCAAGGAGCTAGTGTCAATGTTACATAATGCATAACTTCACTAATGTGAATAATCCTTACCCTGGCCTAGGCTGTGACTCTTCTGTGCTGTAACAAGGTCTCAACAGTTGTCTTGGTTCTTGTCCTTCAATTGAAGCTTTAGAGCCCGCTTTAGGCAACATGGGACCCAATGCTTTAGAAGGATACCCACACACTCTGAGATGACAGAGTCCCTGTGTTGGCTGCTGAGTCAAATTTGGAAATAGTTCCATATACCGTTTATATTTTTTAAATTTATTTGTATGTTCTAAATAGAAATTATTAAATAAATATTATATTTATATTTTAATTTTAAATTTTATTTTTATATTTTCTTTATAATACTTTTTTTTAAATTTTGAGTTCCAAATTCTCTCCCTTCTGCCTGCCTCTCTCCCATCTGTTGAGAAGGCAAGCAATATTATATCAATTATATCCATGTACCTTTTAAAAGAGGAGAGTGAATCTGGCTGGGGTCCTCTCAGTACAATTCTCCAGGTGGCATGAGATGAGGACAGTGAGAGGTAGGGAAAGCTACCTTATATCAGGACAATCTTGTGACAACTCATGTGAGATTGCATTCTAGTTGTCTCCCAATCCTAGAATGCTTTCCCTCCTTTATCTCTGCTGCTTTGCATCCCTGGCTTCCCTCCAAACTTGGCTCAAATCCCACTTTCTTTAGGAGGCCTTTCCTAGTTTCCTCTACTGTTAGTACTTTCTCTCAGATTATTTTCCATCAATTCTGCTTTTCTTGGAACAGCTGTCTCTAAGTGGTGGTAGACCTATAATTGCCCAAATTGCAAATAGTTTTTATTCTCTTGCACATTTTCATTTTCTGGAATAATAAAAGCCGACTCTTATAAAGTGGAAAGAATTCAAGAAGTCAGTATGACTCAAGTTCATATGCCATCTCATACACTAGTAAGTCTTGTTTTCCTTATCTGTAAAAAATTCAGCTAAATAAGAGCACCTTCCTCAAAGGTTTGTGTGAAGTACTGAGAACAGATGAAATAAGGTATGTTTGAGGTATTCCCTTTTCTCATTTGGACACATTATTTATTGAAAAAGGCAGGGAAAAGGACATTTGAGTGAGAAACTAGGATAAAAGTAGTCTCTGGAGAAACAGAGAGAAAAACGGCCTCTAAGATAAAAGTACTGACTGAGAGAACCTAAGTCAAAGCAACTCAGAGGCAGTAATGCTGACTGATATTAGAGATGGTTACTGTAGCACATTGTTTTCCAGTGACTACTTTGGAATATGACTGTTTTCAGAGCTTATTACTGGGAAAATATGAGTCAAAGAACTATTTGGGGACCGTGGAACAATTTCACATGCACTATTTGTGTCATGTATGAGAGTAATGTTAATTTGGGGTTTCTCAGTCTATTCTGATCTGAAGCATGAGAAGCCAGAATAGAAGAAGCTACTTGGGAAGCCAGCTGAGAAGACTCAGTGAAGCCTGAAACAGAAAGTATTTCCAGAAGACAGAAAACTCAAGCCAAGGGAGTTGAGAAGCTGAGATAAAATAACAGCTTCCAACAGCATGGAGAAACTAACAGAAACTGAGCAAGGCTGATAGGCAGGAGCAAATGTGGGGAGTTGATCTGATTGGGGAAAATCTTTGATGCTGAGAACTATTGGGGAGAAAACAGCATCCTGTGCTTTGTGAAGAGCTGACTGGAGAAAAGTTGCCTTGCTCTTCAGTGCCATCTGTAGGCTGAGGGAAGGGAAACCCCAGCTAGGCTGCCTACATTGTTCTTGATTTACTCTTTATGACTAGAAAGAGGGGAAATCCCTCAAAAATCATGGAAAGGAAGACTTGAATGTCTTTGTAGGTCCCAAAGGTTAAAGGGAAGTTCTTTTTACCAAGAGAACATCACAGTGCCTCAGTATCTAAACCAAAGGAACAGACCTGGGAAGCATTGCAGATCTTAGGCTTGTAGCTGCTATTAGCTAAAAAGAGCTTAACTCTGCTTTATCAGAATAGCAGAGAAGCAACTTCATTCAGCAAGAGAGCAAAGAACCTCAAAAGGACAGCAGGTGACATGGGCGCAGAGTTCTCTAAAGAGACCATAGATACACAGGTTTGTAGTCCAGAGTTCTCAGTTGCCCTGGATGAATTATTTCCCTATTCATGTGCTTCAGTGATAAGTTTCTGTAGGTGTATGTCCATTCTCTCTCATAGATATGATATGCATTCATTAGTGGAAGTGTGACCCAGATGTATGAGTAGAGTTATGTTTTGCTTATTCCAGCATTTGCCTCCTATTTAGTAAATTCTACATTATATTTATTCTTGGCTTTGTTTTCTCATTAGCAAATGATTCATGGTTAATACTTAATAGTGTCATTGAGATTGACTTGGGTAAATGGGGAAGCACACTCAATGGGGGTTCATGATCTGCCATTGTAAGTATAGACATACATTTCCCTATATTGCTGCACAATAGCTGTATGACCACCCAGTTAGAGAACCATCCTCACCTACCAGAATGGGAACAAGTTGGGGTATGTAGGACAACCCCAGTCCAGGGATATAAAAAGAACGTGGAGAGAGGTCAGTCTCATATCTTCTGTAGACTACATATGTAAAGCACTTTTTAAAACTTAGAAGTGACGTACCTATGTGAACTATAATTATTATTCATTCTATGTTTGTTTCATGGTAGATCTTTCTTTTTTCCTTTTTATTGTCATGCAAAACTATAATTGTTATTCAAAACAACTCTATGAGAATAGTATAAATATAGTTATCCTTATTTTATAGCAAAAGAAACTGAGATGCATAAGTTTAGAAGTTACTTGCACAAGGTCATGCTGTTAGGAAATGACAAAACTGTGGTTAGAGGATAGGGAAGCTTGGGAGTTCTCAGCTGCAGTGGGTTATGCTGATTGGGGAAATCTGCCCAAAGAGTGCTAAAAGACTGCCTGTCCTTGAATGCAGCCATACCACCGCTGTGTTTATACCCCAAAGAGATCATAGGGGAAAAGACTTGTACAAAAATATTTATAGTTGCGCTCTTTGTGGTGACAAAAAACTGGAAAACAAGGGGATGCCCTTCAATTGGGGAATGGCTGAACAAACTGTGGTATATGCTGGTGATGGAATACTATTTTGTGCTCAAAGGAATAATGAACTGGAGGAATTCTATGTGAACTGGAAAGACCTCCAGGAATTGATGCAGAGTGAAAGGAGCTGATCCAGAAGAACATTGTACACAGAGACTGATATACTGTGGTAAAATTAAATGTAATGGACTTCTGTACTAGAAGCAATGCAATGACCCAGGACAATTCTGAGGGAATTATGAGAAAGAACGCTACCCACCTTCAGAGGAAGAACTGTGGGAGCAGAAGAAAAACAACTGCTTGACCACATGGGTTGATGGGGATACGATTGAGGATGTAGACTCTAAATGAGCACCCCAGTGCAACTATCAATAATATGGAAATTGGTCTTGATCAATGACACATGTAAGACCCAGTGGAATTATGCATCGGCTACGGGAGGGGGGAGGGGGAGAGGAGGGATAGAACATGAATCCTGTAACCATGGAAAAATGTTCTTAATTAATTAAATAAAAATTTCAAAATTAAAAAAAGTATATGATGAGCCTCTAAGAATGGACAGTGGCGGGGGAGGGTATTGGGACGTTACTTATAAGGAGGGGGAATTATGTCTCCCCAGGTCAGAAAATGAAGTGAGTCAAAGCTCCTTTTACAATATGAGTGGAACTGGCCCATGAGTAAATCTTGCCCATGCAGGTTCAATGTGATACAGAGACCTTGTCTTTAAAAAATATTTTTTAAGGAAGGAAGAGAGGAAGAAACGAATGAAGGACTCTGGTGTATACTGAAGGCCTTTCTCCATTCTGATTGCCCTCATCTGAACTCTGTCCAATGTATCATTGTCCTGGCTAACCTGTGATGGTCCGACCAGAAGAGTATGGTGGGATTATTGCCTCCTCATTCCTGGAAACTGTCTTTCTTAATGCAGCTCAATGCTGAATTAATTTTTTTGATTTCCATGTCACACCATTGCCTTTTATTGAGCTTTTTAAATCCACTAAAGCCTCTAAACCTTTTTCATACATACTGCTTTTCTTCCTCCCATGTCTCTATCCTCTTGTACTTATGAAGTCAATTTTCTCCTGTTCTTTGTTTATTTTTTATCATTCATTTTTTAAATGGGGATTCAAAATTCTCTCCCTGCCTTCCACACCTCCCCCATCCATTGAGAAGACAAATAATATGATATCAATTATATATGTGAAGTAATGTAAAACATTTCCATATTACTCATGTTGGGGGGAAAAGCAAGAAACATAAAAAGAAAATGAAAAAAATATGCTTCATTCAGAGTTCATCAGATCTTTCTGAAAGTGGATAATGTTTTCCATGATGGGTCTTCTGCAATTGTCTTCAATAATCATTATTGATTAGAGAAATGCAAATTAAAACAACTCTTAAGATAGCACTTTACACCTGTCAAAGTGGCTAATATGACCAAAAAGGAAAATGATAAATGCTGGAGAGAATGAGGGAAAATTGGGACATTAATGCACTATTGGTAGAACTGTAAACTCATGCAACCATTCTGGAGAACATTATGGAAACATGTCCAGAGAGCCATAAAAACTATGCATACCTTTTAACCCAGTGTATCCCAGAAGGGTCAGAGATCAGGGAAAGACCTACATGTACAAACATACTTTTAACAGCTCTTTTTGTAGTGGCAAAGAATTAGAAACTGAGGGGGTGTCCATCAGTTGGGGAATGGCTGAAGGCTATCCACAGCCAAGGAAAGAACTTTAGAATCTGATTGCAGATCAAAGCTTCATTTCCTTCTTGAGGTTTTTTGTTGTTGTTTTTTCTTTTTAAAAAACCTTTACTTTCGGTCTTAGAATTGATATATTAGTTCCAAGGCAGAAGAGTGATAAGGACTAGGTAATTGGGGTTAAGTGACTTACCTAGGGTCACAAGCTAGGAAATGTCTGAGGTCAGTTTTGAATCCTGGCTCTCTAGCTACTGAGCCACCTAGAACGCCCCTTCTTAATGAATTTTTTTTATTGTATAGGTGATATGTTTCTTCAGTCATGACATGGGGAATATGGAAATATTTATTACATGGATATACTAATATAGCCTCCATCAGACTAGTTACTATTGTAGGGAGGGAGAGAATCTGAATGGCAAATTGTCAGAAAACAATTGTCAAAAATGTTTCTATGTGTAACTGAAAAAAATTTTTTTTTAATTGTAAAGGCATTTTCTTGGAATTGTATTGATCAGAGTTGCTAAAATCATTCATGGTTGATCATTGTTACAATATCAGTGATATTATCTCCTGGTTCAGCTCACTTCACCTTGCATCAGTCTATTATATATACATATATAGTATATGTAATATAATATAGACTCTGTATAATTCTTCCCAGGTTTTTCTGAAACTATTCTGATTGTCAGAGTATATATTTCTTATAGCACAATAGTATTCTATTATCTATTACCATGTAATATATGTCATATACCATAACTTGTTTAACCATCCACCAGCTGATGGACATTCCCTCAACTTCAAGCATTTGCCACCATAAAAAGAGCTGCTATAAATATATATATAAATGAATATAAATATAAGAGAAAAAACAGGTTATTTTCCTTATTCTTTGATCTCATTGTAATAAGCTAGTGGTGGTATTTCTGAGTCAAAGGATACACACACAGTTTAATAGCCCTTTGTGCATTATTCCAAATTGTTTTCCAGAATAGCTGGACCAGTTCACAATTTCAACAACAGTGCATTAGTGTACCTATTTTTCCACGTCTCCTCCAGTATTTATCATTTTCCTGTTCTATCATGTTAACCAACAGTAAGGTAGCATTTCAGAATTGTTTTAATTTTCATTTCTTTAATTAATAGTGATTTACAGCATTTTTATATATGAAAATTGAGAAAATCAAATTGATTTCATTTTGTATCATTACCAGCATTTTGTAACTATCTAATTCATATTTCATTTGTTCTCTGAATTAAGTTTGGAAGTTCAGTTTTCTTGCCAATCACTATTCTATTCTCATGTCAAAGAAATATGTTCTTCTCAAAGGATGGAGGTGGAGGGTAGGGAGTCTGGTCTGTTATTTTTGCAACACCGGCAGTCCTTCGAGAAAGTCTGATCTGTTTTTGCTGTGACACTAACTAGCCATGCTGGTGGACACCACTAATTAGTTTTTCATGGTGACAAGATAGAGAGAGAGGTGGTTTCTAGGTCCACATTACAAATTTCTATACTATCATATCCCCACATCTATGGTGTTTCTAACTTTGAATTTTTTTCTATTGTTTTTCTATTTCTATTCTTTGTATTGTTTTCTCCACTGCTGTCTTCTGGTTTTTGGATGTTCTTCCTTCTGTCCATCAAAATGATCTGTCAGCCCTCATTTAGGGTCTAGCTAGTTGAGGAGACTGTTTATTGGCAAATACATGCGTTGCTAATACATTGTTCATACTTGGAGCTTCATGTCTCAGTTTATTTTAATTTCCATTGTAACAGTTGCTGATCATGAAGGGTGGAGTATGGAGGTAGGGAGGCTGATCCTTGGGGTATCCTCTTAAAGTATTACTCCCAGATCAAAGTTGGCCAAAGACACATAAGAAGAGTCCCAAATTCAGCCTGAAAGGGGACTTCTCTACTTGTGTACACCAATTTTGAAATGTTCTTGTGCGTGCCTTGTCATATTATCTGTGTTTTGTACATTTTGTTTGTTTTGTAATTATTGTTTTTAAGCTAATTTTTTCCTAGGGCGGCTTGGTTAGCCAAAGGAGATTCAGTGAATATTATTTTTTTAGAAAGTCTCCCTCTTTGCCTTTCTAAGCTCTGGCCAAGTTGGAAGGCAAACAAGAGACATAGATAAGAGGTAATTGTTGTTGCCAATATACAGAAATTTATGGCATCATAAACTAAAGACTAAATTTGTGACTGAAAAATAGTTTCTCCTCTGTAAATTTCTAAAATGTTGGTTCTAATGTTTTTATAAATGCTGAAATATTTTAGACAGTTTTGGGGTAACACCATGGAATTTGTTTTAAGGAAAAACAAGAACAAAACTTGTGGAAGTTATATAGAAACAACAATTATCACTCTTTCCCTAGAAAGTAATGGATTTAGTGGGCAGCTGGGTAGCTCAGTGGATTGAGAGTCAGGCCTAGAGATGGGAGGTCCTAGGTTCAAATCCAACCTCAGACACTTCCCAGCTGTGTGACCCTGGGCAAGTCACTTGACCCCCATTGCCCACCTTTACCACTCTTCCACCTAGGAGCCAATACCCAGAAGTTAAGGGTTTAAAAAAAAAGTGATGGATGTATTGTTTTACTGCTGAGGGGGGAAATAAATTCATTGGTTAAAGAAATTTAACAAAAGTTTGCAGTTTCCAGTTTAAATTTATCTGGTACTTAATAATTACCTATTATTAGCTAATTCTCTGATCACAAGAAGAGAAAAGTTTATTTAAATTAGGGAGCAACTAAAGAATAATTAAAATTTAATTCTGAAGAGTGTTTTGGTATTATCACTTTATTTTCTTCTGAGAATGAAAGAACAAAACAAATTGTTTAGGTAAACTAGAAGCAAGATCACCAAAAGAATGGATAAGAACATGTTTATAAGCTCTTAAGAATCCCAAAGGCAATAATATTGCAGTTAATGATGCCTTAATAAAAGTATACATATATATACATATACATACTGCTAAATTACAAAGAAGATATTCAGGAAGGTGAAGATTAATTTTTTAATAAATAGTCTGGGATATGATTGGGAAATAAAGAGACTGAGGGACTTATGAGAAAGAAAACTAGCCACATTCAGAGGAAGAACTGTGGGAAGAGAAACACAGAAGAAAAACAACCGCTTGAACACATGGGCTGATGGGGATGTTATTGGGCATGTAGACACTAAACAATAACTCTAGTCCAACTATCAGTAATACGGAATTCAGTCTTGATCAGTGATACCTGTAAAACCCAGTGGAATTGTGCGTTGGCTAAGAGGGGTAAGGGGAGTTTGGGGGAGAGGGAAAGAACATGAAATATGTAACTATGGGAAAATATTCAAAATAAAAATTAAAGAAATAAAGAAATAAAGAGAAAAGGAATTGAGCAAATAGAAGGAAGCCAGGGAAGTGTTGGATCAAAATATGAAAGAAGCAAGACAGGTACCATTTTGAAAAGATTTGTAGAAAAAGGGAAGAGAAAGTTTAAACAAGTAGGGTTTGAAAATTAAAAGGGTTTGGAGTTTTGGAATAAGAGGTTTGAGATGAGAAAGATGTGAGAAACTTTATGTGGGTATTCTTTATGATGTGGAAACTATAGCAATCAATTTACAAATGAGTTATTTGAAGATATTCTGTTTTTAAAGGACTGTTATAAAAATATATTTTAGTTGTTATCTGAGTAATTTGAAATTCTCATGGACCCTTAAAGTAGGGGAATGGGAGACCATCACCTAAAGCTCCTCCAGTTAAAAAAAATAAACACAACTACAGAGAATAATAGATGCCACCAGGAAAAATGAGGCTACCTTCTTTAAGTATTTGAGTAGATTCAGGTTGAGAAAACAAAAATGATTGATTTGGCTCTTTGGGTAATTTAAAAGAAAATAAAGAAATTTATGGGGATCTGGGAGTGTCACTAACTAATATTTGAAATTGAGCTAATTGATTACAATGGGTTCTAATTTTTGAAGTGCTGCCAATTAATGACCTTTGGGGAAATATTTTTTTTTGCAGTTTTAAATGTTAAAATTAGTGATTAAAAAATCTAGATATAATTTAGATAAAATTTTGTTCTGAAACTTAATAGAATAATTATAGTAAATTAGAACCTAATGCAAACTACATTTACTATTTGACATTAAGGTGATCATAGTTCCAAAAAAATAAATAAAAATCTGATATCAGAAATTTGTTAGCTGCGTGACATTATGCACATTTCTTTGCCACTGTTTATCTCAATTTATGAAGAATATAAACCATAGTATTGATCTCCCAGGATTGTTGTAAGGATCAAAATGGTGTAATAGTTGTGAAATGCTTAACATAGGGCCCGGCACTGGTAAGCACTATGTAAATGTTAACTATTATTATTATTGTTATGTCTTTGACTACATGCAATTACTTTATACTGAGTAAGTATATTGGGTTTTAAATGTGATTGGCATAAAATGCCAGGATCAGAACCATAAGGCTTAAGCTGGTTCTAATCAATGAGCTAGTTATTGGAAAGGAAATTCGGGAGACTATGCTAAATGTCTTGTATGAAGTTGTCACTGGCAAATTTTAGCAGAATTCCCCAGGAATCTCTACAAGTGACTTGGAATTAGATAAACAAATCTATTTAGGAAGTTCCTCCTTTAGAGCTGCTCTGAGAATGAGAACTATTCCAGAACATCCAAGAGAGGATGTTTCCATTGACCAGATGACCACATGGGACATCTGGGACTCAAAGTGAAATGAGCTGATTAAAAAAATATTGGGAATACATTAGTAGGATACAAAGAGACTTGAGAGACTTGATATTAACTAATATTGATGATCATTATTGTATTACTTTGATTTTTTTGTTTCACATTATCTGGATTTGCTGAGTTTTCTTGGTTGCCTTGATGATATGTAAATTCCCCTCTCGATAATTTGTCTATGGTTTTTAGATATTTTTAGTATGGATTGTGCTATAATTAATTAATCAATCTTTGTTATTCTTATATTAACCAATAAAGGAGAACTGTAACCAGCCATCAGGACATTCAATAAATTATAGCAAAAATACAACTACCTCACAATGGAATCCTTTCTCTTGATTCATTTGGCTGTAGGGAAATTGCCTATTCAGGAATCCTTGGTAAAGGGGTCCCTATTGCCCTCTGTCTTATTATTCTCTAAGACCTGTGCCTTAAAGGTTGCTGTGTTAAAGCCTGCTCTAAACTTGCACCAGAAAAACTTATGTCAGTGTTCACTGCTGATAATGACTATCTTAAAATCTTATAGAATTAGTTTATAGGTGGGTGATCCATGGGAGATATATCTCCTATTGATCAAAGCAGGGAAGTAAAAAGTAAGAAAATCAAATTGATTCTATTCTGCAGTTGATTTCATTTAGTCTCACTACGTTTTATGTAACTCTATAAGTTAAATTTCATTTGACTCTGAGTTAAGTTTGGGGGTTCAACTTTCCTATAAATCACTCACTGTCTGTGTCTTAAGCTTAGAAGTTCAGCCTTCCTGCTAATCTCTATTCTATTCTTGTGTCAAAGAAATATGTTATCCTTGAAGGATGGAGGTGGATGGCAGGGAGTCTGGTCTATTATCTTTGCAAGACTGGCAGTTCTTCCAGAAAGTCTGGTCTAGTATTGTTGTGACACTAACTAACCACGCAGGTGGATACCACTAATAACATTTTCCTAATTACAAGACAGAAGGAAAGGTGGTTTCTAGGCCTGAATTCAAAACTTCCAGCAATTATATTGTCCCCTACATCTCTGACATTTCTAACTTTGAAACCAATTTGTATTGTTTTTCTCATTTATAATGCTGCCTTCTAGGGTTTTTTTTTTGGATGTTCTTCCTTTTGTCCTTAAAAAATGATCTATCAGCCATTACTTAGGGTATTAGCTACCTAAGAAGGCTAAGATCATATTTATTAGCAAATTCATGCTTTGCTAATAAATTGATCATGCTTAGAGCTTTGTGCTTTAGTTTACCTTAATTTCAATTTCAACATATAATTGCAGATAGCTTTGATTTCTTCTTCTGTTCATATACTTTGACAATTTAATAATTGGAGAATGGCTCCTATTTTTATACATTTGAGAAATAAGACTTTTGTTAGAAAAATTTGCTGTACAACTTTTTGGTATTAGTTCATTGTCTATGGTAATATTTAGCAAAATGTAGTTTCCTTGATAATCTCTTTTAATTAGGTCTGTTTTTTATTTTGCTTTATCTGAAATCATGATTTCTACTCTTGCCTTTTTTTACTTTTAACTGAAGCATAATAGATTCTGCTCCAGATCCTTATTTTAACTTTGTGTATGTTTCAAGTGTATCTCTTATAAACAACATTGATGAATTCTGATTTCTAAACCATTATGCTATCTGTTTCCTTTCTATGAGTGAATTCATTCCGTTTACATTCACAATCATCACTACAAACTGTGTTCAGGGAAAACTAGCACCTCTGGTGTGGTTGCCAAGTCCTTTTCAGGGCTGTTTTCCCCATTTAGTGCCAACCTACCACCCAGCTCTCACCCATGGCTTCAAATTGTAGCAGCATGCATAGAGGTGGCCATCTAGTAAAACATTTTAGCAGGTGGGCTAAACCCAAATCCATCAGTGAGTTAGAAACTGTGTACCCCAAGCAAGTGAAGATTTCCCTGTGCAGAAGGGGTAGCTGAGAACAATTTGGTCCAACAGCCATAAAGGTGGCAAAATTGGGTGCTATAGAGTGCTTAGAGGTTGGTTAAACATCAAAGAAGCCAAGGTCACCCAATGCATCCTGAGCCATCACCATTTGTCTTGACTTTTGCCTTGCCATTAAAGCACTAGAAAAGAGAATGAAGTCAAGAACTTTGTGCAACTCTGCCTCACTCAAATCCAATTTATGCTTAAGTCAAAAGGCATCACCAGCGATGTCATTTTGGTCCTGTTTGAATATGAAGGACAACAATCAACCAATTTCCTTCCATCCTATTTTTTTCTGTTTATCCTTCTCATTCTCTTTTTATCCTGTCCTTTCTCAAAAGTCTGCTTTGCTTCTGACTATTGCCTTCCTTAATCCAACCTCCTTCTTTATCACCACTACTTTTACCTCTTTCTCTTCTACCCTTTCCCACCAACTTTTCTGATAGGCAAAATAGATTTCTTCACTCAACTGAATGCATTTATATATTCTTCCCTATTTGAACCAATTCTGATGAAAGTAAAGTTCAAGCATCATCTGCCACCCTTTCACTCCTTTTTCCCCTCTACCATAAAAACTCTTCCTTGTACACCAATTTGATGTGAGACATTTCCCCTAATCTTCTTCTCCCTTCCTCTTTCTCCCAGTGCATACCATTTTCTTACCCCTTAATTTCTTTTAGATCATCTCAACACAACTGACTCCCGTCTGTGCTTTCTATATTGATTCCTTCCAATTGTCCTAATAATGATAAAGTTCTTTTATGTACCACGTATCATCTTCCCATAGAGGAATAGAAATAATTTAATCTTATTGAGTCTCTCATAATTTCTCTTTCATGTTTACCTTTTAATGCTTCTTTTGAGTCTTGTGTTTACATAGAGTCATAGTACATAGTGAAATATATGGGATATTCAGGGATGAATTAGTGTGAAAGAGAATTGTGTACTCTATTAATCTATCCTGAGTTAACACTAACTTAAGTACATCACTAGATTGTGAAAACAGGATTAACTCAGGATTAACTCTCCTTTGTCTACTTTTTGATTGAATCAACACAAGCTTGAACTAGGTAGAGGAACTCACAAACCACTTAGTGAATTCATACCCTCAGAAACTCAGTCATCCAGGATGAGTATTCTCCTCTCCAGAAGGTGAATTTTTGAAAATTCACACCCTTAGATGAGAACTTAAAAACTTAAAAGAAGGTGAGAAGTCCGTCCCACAAACACTGACCCCCTGGGTAATGCTAGACAATTTGGAAACAGTGATTGGCCCCTATGAAGGAGGGGAAGGGACAAGAGCCACCATAAAAGCCATAAAATCTTCCAGCTTGAGGCAGATTGTCTTTGAGAAGACAGTCTGAAGATAGTGTCTCCTGGAGATAGTTTTCAAGGGAGCTTCTCTGGAGATAGTGGCTTGGATCATGGGCTTGGCTTTAATTTGGATTCTGACTCCTGTTCTACTTTGTTGGTGAGTGAAAGACTGACTCCTTTCCTAGTTTCTGAAGACACTAGCTTCCATCTTGGAGGAGGCTGCATGGTTACTACCAGCCTTCCTGGTTGAGAGTTAATTAATCTCTGCCTGGAACAAGCAGACCCAGAGCAAAACATTTAGGTTGATAGGATAGATAACTTCTCAATCCCCTTCACATTTCTCTTCCTTATTGTTTCCTCTCTATAAATACTTGTAAATAAATTTCTGACCCAAGATATAATAAATATTGGTGACCACATAATTTCATAAAATTATTATCCAACCATTAATTTAACCTTTATACTAGTACCTCTGATGTGAGGCCTTACAAGTCCTTTTCAGAGTTGCTTTCCTTTTTTGGTGTCTACCTGCCACCTGGCTCTCACGTGTGGCTCCAAGAAGCTTTAGTATGGATATACAATGGCTACACCTTGGTAAATTGCCTTGGCAGGTGGCCTCAACCAGGTTGAAGGTAACTGATAGACCTCAGACCCGTTGGTGAGTGAGAGGGATGTCTACACCAAGCATGTGAAGTCTTCTCCAGGCAGGAGGGGCAGATGAGAACAGTGTGTTCCAATGGCCATGAAAGTGGTGGGAGCAGGTGCTATGGAACACATGGAGGTTGGTTAAATATCAAAAAAGCCACAAATCAAAATATCTATCAAAATATCTACCACACCCTGAGTCATCACCAGTTGCCTTGACTTTTGTCTTGCTGCTAGACTACAATGATAGAGTGAAAGAGAGGATGAGGCTGACAACTTATGCAACTTTGCCTTACTTAAATCTGGTTTTTGCACCAGTCAAAAGACATCACCAGTGATGTCATTTTGGTCCTTTTCAAATATGAAAGACAACAACCAACCAGTGCTAAGCACTTTACAATTAATATTTCATTTGATCTTCACAACAACTCTGCAAGGTAATTGCTATTGACTCTCATTTTCCTGATCCCAGGTGCTCTGTCCACTGCATATACCTAGCTGCATAGTATTTAAGCTTATTAAGATTTGGGGGTGAGAAGCTGGGTGGCTTAGTGGATTGAGAGCCAGGCTCAGAGATGGGAGGTCCTGGGTTCAAATCTGGACTCAGACACTTCTTAGCTGTGCAACCCCGGGCAAGTCACTTAACCCCCATTGCCCACCCTTACCACTCTTCTGCCTTAGAGTCAATATTGGCTCCAAGACAGAAGTAAGGGTTTAAAAGAAAAAGATTTGGGGGGCTTCCAAACCTACTGTTTACTATGTTAACTTGGTGCCATCTACAAAAATATTTTGTGTCTGGCTTCCCTAAGAGTATGCTGTTGCATTGAAGGATTATTTTGGAAAGGGGATTAGGAGATAAGCTGTCAAAGTGTAAGTATTTATTAAATTCTATGTGCCAGGCCAGTGGTTCCCAAACTTTTTTGGCCTGCTGCCCCCTTTCCAGAAAAAAATATTACTTAGCACCCCTGGAAATTATTATATTTTTAATTTTAATAGCAATTAATAGGAAAGATAAATGCACCTGTGGCCATCACCTCTCTCCCCTGGATTGCTGCAGCACCCACCAGGGGGCGGTAGCGCCCACTTTGGGAATCACTGTGCCAAGCATTGTGTTAAGTACTAGGGACATAAATACAAGTAAAAAGAAGATAGTCTCTGTCCTCATTATATTTTTAAAAATAATTTTTGACCTTTACCTTTTGTCTTAGAGTTCACATACTAAGTGTCAGTTCTAAGACAAAAGAGTGGTAAGAGCTAGTCAATTAGGATTAAGTGACTTGCCCAGGGTCCCACAGCTATTAAGTTTCTGGAGCCAGATTTGAGCCACAAGACTTCCCATCTTCAGGCCAGACTTGTCTATCCACTGAACCATTATTCTAGCTGGTCCCCTCATTACATCCTAATGGGAAAAGACAACATATTAAAAAAAAAAATGAGGGGAAGAATTAGGAAGGAGAATGGTGAAGCAATCTCTAGCATCTAAGCCAGGATTATTTTGGAGAGGGGATTAGGAGATAAGCCATGTCACGGTGGTGAGTATTTATTAAATTCTATGTGCCAGGCATTATGTCAAAAGAAACTCCTACAAAACGGAGGTTCTAAGAAGAACTCACCATTAGGAGAAGGAGACCTCTAGGGTGAAGAGTCGGTGGAGAGGCCATAGGCTCTGAGCAACTTTCAAGGGTGAGAAGACAACTGGGGCTCGGTGGTGAAGGTGAACGGGCAGAGGGTCCCTCATCCTATAACTATCCCTAACCCTTGGGTGGTGGCAGCAAAACCAGTCAGTCATTTTGTAGCCAAAGGAAGATGCTTTGCTAGGCTAACGTTTTTGTGAGAGCAGATGACTCACTCAGTACCAGAACCCTCTTTTCAAGTGTCATCTTTGCACCTAGCACAGGGCTTTGCCCAAAATAGACCATCCATAAATATGTGCTGCTGAAAATGCTGTTCTTTGTGATTTCCTATGCCTCCAGAAGAGGGGAGTGAGATCCCATTTTTACTGATGAAGAGGAAAAAGAATTTTCTCCCAGGATAAGATGCCAGGGATTGGTCCAGTTAAGCTGTGCAGTGGGGGGGAGGGGGGGAAGGGGGGAATAAAACCATCTCCTCCCTACCCCCTCATCCTTTCCACTTCCTCTTTCACACACACACACACATACATATAATGAGTCATAATGAGTCAGCTGCTCCAACTAGCTGACTTGGCATTTCTTAGGCTGCCTGATTTAATATCCCAGAAGCAGCAGCAGAAGCAGCTAGAGGCCATTCGAGAGCTTGGGCTAATGCAGCAATTCAATTGAACAAACATTTATTAAAAGCCTACTATGTGTAAGGCAGTGGGTTAGTCCCTGGGAAGACCAACATCAAAAAGGGAAAAAAAAAAAAAAAAGCTTTCTTTCTCCAGGAGACTCAAGATAAATAAATATAAGATAATTTGAGGAGGGGGAGAGAACCCTAATAACTGGGAGGATCAGGAAAGATTTTGAGAAAAAGCTGGCACCTGAGGTGAACTGTGAAAGAAGAAAAGGGTCCCAAGAGGTGCAAGTGAGGATAGTGTATTTTCCAGGAATGAAGGACAGCTCATACAAAGGCATGGAGATGGAATGTCATGTACAGAGAAAAGGCAGCAGGCCACTTTAGCTGGAACACAGGAAGCATGAATGGGAATAATGTGAAATGTCTGAAAAGATAAGAGTCAGGTTGTCTAGAGACTAGAATCTCTAGCTTATAGATTTGTATTTTATCCTGGAACAGGGATGCTTGACTTTTTTTTTTATATCATGGAAGCCATTGATAGTCTAGTGAAGTCTTTGGCTTCCCCAAAATAATTAAAAACAAAACAAAAACAAAAACAAAAAAAACAACCCTACCTTCTGTCTTAGAATTAAGACTAAGTATTGCTTCCAATATAGAAGAAGTTTAAGCAATTGGGGTTGAGACTAGGCCATTAGGGTTAAGTGACTTGCCCAGAGTCTGATAGCTAGGAAGTATTTGAGGCCATATTTGAACCCAGGACCTCCCATCTCAAGCCTTGATTCTCTAACTACTGAGCCACCTAATTGTCCCCCAGACTAATGTTTTTAAATGCATAAAATAAATATATGGGATTACAAGAGAAATAAATTATAATGAAATGGACTTATCAAATGATTTAAAAATATATATATCTATAGACCTCAGGTTAAGAACCTGTCTTAGAGGCAGTGTGAAGTTATTGAAGATTCTTGAGTAGGGGAGTGAAAGAATAAGAGCTATTTTTTAGGAAGATTATTTTAGCCACAGTATGGAGGATGGATCAGCCTGGAGACAGTTGTGAGGCAAAGAGACCAAACAAGACTATTATTAAATTCTATTTAATATTATAATAATAATATAATATGTAACATAATAATAATAATAGAATACTATTATTAAATTATTAAAATAAAAAAATACATCCAGGTGAGAGGTGATAGGGGCCTACATTAAAGGAATAATAATAAAAATAATGCCCTTTATCGCTGAGGCCCCTTTCTCCTACTGGTGAGTTTTTCCTGGAACTTCCATTGTAAGGCAGTGCCAAGGATAGGTATCTTTATTTTTTTGCTCTACTTCTGACTCTCCAGACTTTTCCACCATACTCCTTTCTTCTTCTTCTCCCCTACACTGTCTTTTTTAAGTTCCTGTTTTATATGTTCTCTTCCCTCATTAGAATATGAAGCCATGTGAATGCAGGGGAGACCTTCACAGTTAGGGAGTGAGACAGGAAAGAGAAGGTCAAAGGAAAATTTAGACACAGTTTTCTGGCAATATTTGGGGAGGGACAATGCACCACCAGCTCAGAGAATCCAGGAAGGCTTCTTGGAGCATGTGGTACTTGAGGTAAGCCTTAAAGGAAGACAAAAAGGAATCTGAAAGTCAGAAGCTGATCAGAATATTTTTAAAGGCATGATTGTGCAAATAACTAGAGGCATTGCACGGTGTGTAAAGTTCAGCAAAGAGTTAATAATCCAGTTTGGCTGGAAGGTAAAGTCCAGGAAGGTGAGTAATGTGAACTAATAATTCTAGAGAGGTAGATTAGAGATGTCTTGATGGGTGAGTCTCTCATGGACTTTTTCTCTAGGTCTACAAGGTTTTGTGGTTACTCAGGCAGTATGTATTTATTATTGTAATAATGTTTATTATTGTGGAGCATATCCTTCCTATATTTAACTAGCTATAAATCTCTTTTTCAAGGGAGCATATAGTTCACAGAGGCAGCCTCACTTCTCATGCCCTTGCAATATTACTTTCAAAGTCACCATTCAATAAAACTACTCCCTCCAAAATATCAGTGATCTCTTTAATGATCAGTCTAAGGACTTTTTCAATCATCATTCTTCTAATCTCTCTTCAGCTTTTGACAACACTTTTCGTTCTCCTTGATCTTCTCTTTTCTCTTGGTTTCTGCAACAGGCCCATTTCTTTCTCTGGTTTTTTTAGGCCAGTATCTTTTTAGATCAGGATCTGTGTCATTCTAGATAGATTTCATAGAATATCTTCTATGCTGCTTCTTGGATGCAAGTCATTGGTAATATACTGCAGCTTATTTATACCTACCATACAATTTTCCATTGCCCTTGGAGCAACTCTCTTATAATTTTGATTTTTCTAAGCCCTAGTGTACCATGATTTATAGCCCCATAGTATCAGGATAGTATTGGTGTTTTTAAACAATGGTCTTTTGAATTAAGTATATATACTCACAAAGAAATTTGGGAACCAAAGCAAGCCACTGTTGAGGAGAGTGGGAAAGGTTAATGGAGGGAGAAACAAATGATTTTCACTGGAATGTGTGCTGGGTCCCCTGGACAGAAGGAGGAAATAGATGAAGACTTCAAGAAGTCACAAGCCAGATGGAATGGTCCAGTGATTTTCACGTTGCTGTAGTAAAGCAGATGGTAATATATCTTTTTTCAATGTCCCTTTCATTATTAAAACAATACCAGTTTCTAATGATGAAGTATATGAGTATGCCAAGGACTATCTATAATATCTGTGGCTGCTGAGGAAGTTGGACCTACAACAGGGGTCGGCAACTTATGGCTCTCGAGGCATATCTGGCTCTTTTGAGGGCCAGATATGGCTCTTTCTGCAGGAGTCATAAAGTCAATTTTTTTTCAGACACTGTTACAAGAGCACACACTGTGAGCACTGTAAGGCTCTCATGAAACTACATTTTTAAAAATGTGGCGTTTATGGCTCTCACGGCCAGAAAGGTTGCCGACCCCTGACCTACAACATCTCCAAAAGAAATCATCAGATCACATTCTCTATTTCTGGGCTATAGCTCTGTGGCAAGACTAGAAGCAGGACTTGTGGTCTGGGATGGGGGCTGAGAATGCTGTTTCACTGGGATTATCTGTCCATTCGGGACCAATTGGTTATCCATTGGTGTTGGTCCTGGTATGAATGATAGAGCCCTTCACAAGTCCTTTGGTGATGCTTATAAGGGCCAAGAGGGAAGCAGGGTCAGGGATCCAGGGATCACTGCTATACTTTGTCTTCTTGGTGTCAAGGTTCTGGGCTATTTCCACAAAGTCTGAGGAGTTGTGGCATTCGAGGTAGCTTGAATCAATTGGCACATGCCGCTTTTTGTATCTGCCTCAGGGTGCCTATTGCTTCCTTCCATCTTACTTCAATCCATCTTCCACTTAGCTGTCAAATTAAACTTCTAAAAACACAGGTCTAGCCACAGATTTGCTCCCCTGATCAATAGACTCCAGTGCTCTCTGTCACTACCAGAATCAAATATAAAACTCTCTGTTTGGCATTCAAAGCCCTTCATAACCTACTCTTACTCTATTACCATTCCATCTTCTTATATCTTATTCTCCTTCACATACTCTACATGTCAGTGACACTGGTCCCAATTCCTGTCATTTTCACTGACTTTCCCCCACGCATAGAACTCTCCCTTCTTTCTAATCTCTGCCCCCTGACTTCCCCGGCTTCTTTTAAGTCTCAGCTGGTCTCATCTTCTATAAGGAATCTTTCCCAGTTCTCATTAAACTCAGTGCTTTCCCTCTGAGGATATCTCCAATTTATTTTGTGTGTGTGCACGTCTGTATAATCTTATCTAGCTATATCTTGTTTTATAGATTTTTTTTTGCATGTTATCTTGTCTTCACCATCAGACTGTAAGCTCTATGAGAGCAAGGATTGATTTTTCTTTTTCTCTTTTTCTCTTTTTTTGGCCTTTCTTTATAGCCTTAGAACTTAGCCCAGTGACTTACGCATTCAAGACAAATGTTTATTTACTTGATTTCATGACTTGAGAAAGGTTTGCTTGTCCCATTGGGGACAGTCATTTAGCCAAATGGCAGGCCTCTTCTTCACAAATGTTACTTTCCTGAGTGATGACTGGGGGTGCCAGTTTGGAAGCAGAGATGGTAGACTTGTGGCACTAAGTATTCCCAGCCCTCTTGGGCACAGGGTCCTAGACTGAATAATGGAAGATATTTGGTGAACATTTAGGAGAAGAAGTAGTGATGACAAAGAGCCAGCATGGCTTCACAAAGGAGGTATTAGACGTGTTAGGTGAGGTTCTAGGCAGCCAAACCATAGGCAATGGGAGGAAGTTGCAAAGAGGAAAATTTAGGCTACATGTCAGGAAATAACTTACTTATAATTAAGGCTGTCTCAAAGTGGAATGGGCTACCTTTGAAGGGAAGGGTTGAGGGGAAAGGCATTTATTAAAACACCTACTATGTGCCAGATTCTTTACAAATATCTCTTTTCTCACAACAACCCTAAAAGCTAGGCACAATTATTGCTAGTTTTTGAAGTTGAGAAAACTGAAACAGACAGAGGTTAAGTGACTTGCCCAAGATCATTGAGCTATTAAGTGTCTGAGATGGAATTTGAATTCAGGCAGGCTCAGTGCCCTACCACTGGGTCCCCCTAGATGCTATTACCATGGGAGGTATTGGGCTCCCCTTCATATGAAGCCTTCAACCAGTCATCACTATGGATTTGTTTTGGGTATGAGTTAGATTAGATGGTCACTGAAGTCTCTTCAGTCCTAAAATTCTATGATTCTCTTATTTTAGGTCCAGCTATTGTGAAACTTGTGAGGAAAACAAAGTCATTTAGTTTCAGTGTCCTGTCCTTCTCTTTCTGTGGTTGAACCTGAGGGCCCCTGGGAGCCATCCTCCCATGAGGTGTGTTTGTTTAATCTGGAACCAGTTTTCGTGAGTCTGTCTTTCCTAGATCTGACCAGGTCAGGCCAGTTCCCAGCGTGCTTTGGGCTACCTACTAATAAACACGGATGACTAAGGCCCCTGTTTTCCCAGGAACACACCCAGCAGCCGGCCAGCCTCCCTGGGTCAGTCTCAGATCCTGCTAGACCCAGGGGGAGGCAGAGAGGAGTGTGATCCCCAAACCCTGCAGGTGAAGAATTTCTAAGGTCGCATAGTTCTGCTCCTGCTTCACATCTGGGAAACTACATGATTTCCACTGCAATCACTTATTTCTGAAATGACAGACTAGTAGCCCATTAAGGTGGCCAGAGGACGCTGGCGGTGGGTCTAGGAAAACGTCCTTATTCAGGAAGCTTTTACGGTCCGATTCAAGCTCAAAATCTTCCCTCAAGCTTTCTCCTTCCTCCCCCAGCCCATCCCACCTCCATCGCTTTGTCTTTTCCCTCTTAGAACCTCCCCTATTCTTTGATTTGTAGTTTTCTAATGAGAGGCAGGTGGGAGAGGGTAGGAATTGAGCTAGAAAGGTCGTCAAAATAACTGTATTGAATCTCCCGCCTTTCTGGAGCCTTCAGATTAGTCCTCTCTAAAGCGAGGGGATTTGACTAGAAGGTCTAGTACTAAATAAATCTACAACACTTTTGCTTTAGAGTCATATCTGCCTACCTTATCTCCCCTATTAGCCTCTTCTGTTCCGTGAGGGCAAGAGCGCTGCCTTATCTCAACTTTGCCCCTACTTGGCCACCAGCGTGGCATTCTGCGCTCAGCAGGAACTTAGCGAACGTTTTTTAAATTCCATCGAATGGGCACCCATCCTAATTTTGCTCTCTCAGCTGCTCCTCTTAAACTTTTCTCTTTTAAAAAGCAGATTATTTGAGAAATAAATCTGTTTGCAGCACTTCCAAGGTGGCGTGGCCCTGCCCAAGCCCACGTGGCTCCGTTTACTCCCTGCCCGTGTCTGCATGCTGCTTCAGTGGGGGTTTCCCAGGTGGCTGTCGGCATGTTTGCGTTGCCGACCCAGGCGTGAAGCCAACCCGTCACTTGGGCCGGATTCCAAAATCCAAAACTGGAGAAACTCAAGAGAACGAAGATCAGATCCGGTGACCCACCACAGATGACCCCCGACGTGGAATGGGCTACTCCTTGAAGGGGTTACCCCAATACAAAAGGCAGGGCAGGGCATCTGGGGGGGGCAGCCCCAATAGCGCGAACCACGGCAGCGGCTTTTATGAAAACAGGGAGAAACTCTAAAATGGGGGTGCTTAGAATGGATTTTTTTCGCTTCACTGCAGCGGTGGAACTGCATGTATTGGCAGGAAGGAAGAGGAGCGAGGAAGCTGAGTGACATGCCTTTGGGGCAGGGTCATTTGGCAAGTCGGTTTGGTTAATTCTGCTGGTTTTCACCGCGTGTCCGTATTTTATGTTCTCTTGTGATCTGGTCATGTTGCTGAGGAGCTCCCATACCCTGGGCCATGCTGCGGGCAGCCTGAGGGCGGGGAGGGGGAGAGGAGGGTGGAGATCTGCAGGGACTCCAGGGTTTAGGAGATGAGAATACCGTAGTAGCCCAAGGTCAGTAACAGCTCTGTCCTTTTTAATGTTTCCTGAGGTTTTTTCCTGATCTTTTGGGGGCATGGCTGTGTCTGAGGTCCAGGGAACCGGGAGGTCGAGCTTGTGGGACTCTGGTCTTACAATCTGTTTCTCTTTTTTATTATAAACTCGGTAAATAAATAAATGTGAACATTATGTATGAGGTAGCTAGGTGGCACTGGGAATAGAATGCCAGGCCTGGCAGCAAGAAGACTCATGTTCAAAGCCAGCCTCAGACACTTAATAGCTAGCTGTATGACCCTGGGGTAAGTCACCTAACCTCTGTTTGCCTCAGTTTCCTCATCTGTAAAATTGGGATAAAAATAGCACTTATCTCAGAAAGTAATTGTGAGGATCAAATGAGATAATATTGGTAAAGCATTAGCAAAATGCATGGGACATAATAGTTCCTACATAAATACTTATTCCTTTTTTCTTCCATATGTATACATATATATGTATATATAAATATATATAATAAATATATATAAATACATAAATGTATAAATGTATATATGTATATATTTATATATGTATATGTTTTATATATAAATATATGCATATATAAGTATATGTATATAAAAATATATAGATAAATTCTTACCTTCTATGGCTCAGTGGATAGAGAGCCAGCCTGGAGATGGGAGGTCTTCAGTTCAAAGTTGGCCTCAGACACTTCCTAGCTGTGTGATCTTGGGCAAGTCAATTAACCCCAATTGCCTAACCCTTTCCACTCTTCTGCCTTAGAACTAATACTTAGTATTAATTCTAAGACAGAAGGTAAGAGTTGGTTTTTTAAAAAAAATCCTTACCTTCCATTTTGGAATGGATCATAAATATCAGTTTTTCCTATGGACACAGAAGAGAAATGAAAGCAATGCAAGAAGAAACAAAATGATTTAATGAGAAATCAAGAAATCTCCATCCAGAGATAGAAAACATGATTCATCATTGATCTTCTGGTGCCATGGTTGGTTATTGCATTGATCAGAGTTCCTAAGTTTTTCAGAGTTGTTCTTCTTAATAGTATTGTAGCCCATGAACAAATTATTTTCCTTGTTCAATCAGTCAGTAAGTTTTTCGTTATTGTTTTTTATTAGAAACACTGGTCCAAAAGCCAACCCCATCCAAAGAAGTCTATGTGGCATCAGGATATTAGGTGTAAGAATACCAAGCACAGAAAGCTATGGAAGCATAGAACAGAGTTAGGAGATTAGAATGGACCCTGATAGGGCAGGGGAACCTTACCCTTTATTTTCCAGCTAGGGGTACAGATGGTGTCCCTGTACTCGCTTCTCAGGGTCACTTATGAAATTCCAGGATCCTTAGTAATCCTAACAAGTATCATTTTGATCAGTTGATATCTTCTTATTATCACTGATATCTAGCCAACATCAATTAGCTTTTACTAAAGGACATTTATTGAGAAAGCACAGCAAGCACAGGGTTGCTAAGTAGCAAGTGCAGGAATACTCCTCTTCCTGAGTTCAAAGCCAGCCTCAGACAATTACTAGCTGTGCAACCCTGGGCAAGTCACCGACCCCTGTTTGCCTCAGTTTCCTCATCTGTAAAATAATCTGGAAAAAGGAAATGGCCACCTAATCCATTATCTTTGCCAAGAAAACCCCAGGTGGGGTCAAGAATAGCTGGGCACAACTGAAACAACTGAACAATACGGTGTCAGGGACAAAAGTACAAAAACATCCTGCCAAATCAGGACACACAACCTCCTCTACACACTGGTCACTGGAGAAGAGTGGATTCAAACTTAGGGTGCTTGCACAAGGACATTCCTTCTGCTTATTTTGCTTCTGAGCATCCCAGAAGGGAAGAAGTTGCTCTCTCACTTGGAGGATGCAGGGTCTCTGCTGCCATGTGGATCCATACGTGGGTCTGGTAGAGCAGGTCATTCCTCGGTGTTAGCTCCTCACCCTCCTTGGCTGCCAATAACTCACCTACAGCCTCCAGTTCCTGAGCCTCCAGTGGCAAATACCTTTCAAAGTTCACAAAGTCATAGCCTAGAGTCGACTGTTCCATCTCTTACACTTAGTCTCCTAAAAGCAGGCTCTCCAAGCTCCCATGTAAGCTGGAAACTAGGCTCATGTTTGCCAGTCTTCCATTGTAGTTGTCTTTGAGGTAATTAGTGAATTGGGAGGGAACGCCTAAAATGTCTTTCAGCAATAAAATCTTTGTGATTTTATGAAAGTCTGAAGCCATGAGTTCTACGGTTATCTATGCCAATAGCTAGAATTCTTGGGAGAGAGATTTGGGGAAATCGTATAAATTCTTAGAAGACGATAAATATCACCTGATTTATAAGTAAACTCCGCCATTAGGTTGGGAGTGCTGTGAGGGCAGGGATTGTCTTATGCCTTTCTTTATATACCAAAGCTTATCACAGTCCTGGGCATAAAGTAAATGCTTAATAAATGTTTGCTGATTGACTGACCGAATGGGCTAATGTTTTTTCCTCTGTAAACTACAGAGTCTGGAGGAGATGACCTCTAAGGGTCCTTTCAGATTTAAGAATTTATGATTCTGCAGTGGAACAGACCACCAGGCTTTCCTGATTCCCAGTCTGTAACTTTATAGGGTTAGGGGAAGCAGACCAGTTTTATCCTACCCTAGTTTTGCATGAGTAATGTTGTAAAACAAAACATGCCAAACTATAAAAATAAGATAACGACAGGGGAGAAAGCAAAGGCTCGGGGCCAAAACCACCTTGGGTTTGATCATTTTCACCCACATACTCCCAAAGCTATCTGAACTAAGATCTGCCTTGCAAACCTCCTATTCCAGTAAACATGGCTCATTTAAAACAAAAACTGGAAACGCACACATGTAGCCACTGGAATCAGTCCCAGGTTTAGATGGGAGTATGTATGAAATTAAGGAAAAAGTTAGGCATTAAAAGAGCCCATAGTTAGAATAATGGCTTGTTGACCTTTGAGCAATATTCTCCTGTACTTATCTATTTGGCATTCATGGAGAACTTACCCCTTAGAAAATGCATTACTTGGCTGGTATTATTAACAGCATATTAAATTCCATATGAAAATGAACCTATGTAGGCAAGCTCTGTCCATCAGAAATCAGAGACAGAAGCTGCCAAAACGCAGAGGAAAAGTTTTGGGAACAACACAATTAAACAAAGACTCACAGGATCATAGTTATAGAGTTCGAACCCTTAGGAGTCATCGTTTCATCCTATCCTCTAATTTTACAGCAAAAAAAAAAAAATCCTTCGAGATTAAATCATTCAGTTATGGTCATAAAGGTATTATGTAGCAAAGCCAACATTCAAAACCAGGTCCTTTGACTCCAAATCCAGTAGTCTTTCCACTGAATCCTGTTTCCTGAAACAGTTTAGTACTTTGGGTTATTTCCCCAAATTCCCCTGTAGTCCAACTCTTAATTTCTAGGCTATCTCCCCCTTGAGTCCACTGCTAGTTTCTCTCTGCTGCCATGGGTCATGCTTCTGGAAACCGTTTCCTTTCTCTGATGCCTTTCTAGGTATGTGTGCATGTGCGTGTGCATGTGTGTGTGTGTATGTGCATGGAGTATATCTATCTGCTCTTCAACTAGGTCTGAAATTTTTCTGAATAGACTCTTAAATCAATGATGGGCAGCCTTTTGAGCTTGGTATGTCAAAATTCACCAAAAAAATAAGCATAACTCGGGTGATGTGTCACTTCAATAAAAAACCATAATTTCGTGATATTTATAGTTTAAATAACAAAAATTTATAATTGTAATGTATAACTGTATTTAATAAACCAAAATAGGTAAATTAATATAGGTAGAATTGTCATCTATAGTGCACAGAGTGTCTACACTATACTACAGCAAATATTTCATCCTCAACATGTAGCCCCAGACTTCTCAGAAGTGTGCGGCCACATGCGGCTGTGTGTCATCAAAAATGGCTACACGTGTCAGTGCTGACACATGTCATAGGTTTCCCATCACCGCTCTAAACGGAGGATGAGATGTCTTCTTTCTCGGTAAGTTGCTGCCACAACTCTAACCAATTGGGGAGGAAAAAAAACAAACCACATCTCCTTCTACCAGGGTCTCTTCTGCAGAATTTCTGAGGTGTACTCCTCCTACCCTCCAAGACTTAGGCTGGTCAAAGTCACAGAAGCTGGGACTAATTTATTTATATTTTACAAAGGAATTGTGGTCATTCACATGCCTTCACACCTTATTGTTGGAATTGTAGGAAAACTCCCTAATAATCCTGTTAGAAATGAATTTAACCACAAATTGCATTTTGGAAAAATAATATTGGAATATTATTGGAATCATTCAGAAAAAAATATTAACAGGAAATGAAATTTGAACATGACAAATTTGTGGAATGGAAGCCAGCCTTCCTGAAAGAACTTGGATCATCTCATTGATCCATTCACTCCCAAGCAGCAAGACTTCCTGTCATTAGGAGGGAGAGGTTTGGGGAGGATTCGAGCCCTAGTGAGACATCTATCCTTGACCAGCAGTAGATAGATTCTGGCCCTATTAAGGGCACGAGCACCCTGCTACACCGCGACAGGTGGTCATTCTCCATGGGATACTCCAAGAGATATGCATCAGTGGTAGAAGGATTATTGTGATCCAAAGCTAGCCAGCACCCACCATGTTGCAGCAACAGCACAAGCTATGATACTTAGCAAATACAAGGAAGAGTGAGTGTGGAATTCACCTGAGTGGGCTGATGCAGTCACGGGTGGTTTTAGGGCTTCTTGTGGAAGCTCTCTGTGGCTCTCTGAGGACTGTCCAAAAGAAGGTTCAGGAGATAGGCTTCCTCTCTTCCATACACCTCTTGTGGACATGTCCAGTGGATGTGATTCATGTTGGAGCTGACTCAGCAAGTACCACTTCAGTGGTAAACTGGAAACCTGCCAGAAGAGATGGGATTGCTGATGACATGGACCTACCGGCAGCCTTCATGCATGCCCCATGCTCCAGGGTTGGCTTCTCCCCTTCCTCCAGTCCCTCAGAGTCAACAGAGGTTGCAGAGAACTTGGAAACTTGGCAGTAAACATATAGAATCTGATGGCTTTCTTACCACACCCTAAATGCTGGTAGTATTGTATGGAGCAGGGTGAGGAGTGACATTAAGAACAAATGATTCTAAATTCAACATTCTGCCATGTTGCTCCCTCATACCTGCATGGGAAAATGCTGGATCAGTGGTTTTACTTTTCCATTAAATGAAGGAAAGATCTGCTGAGATGGCTAATCCCTATCTGCACATTTAAAATAAACACAACACCTTAAAATCTATGCCAGGAGGGAAAACAGATGCTTGGTGCTAGGACCAAAGCCAAGCTGCTGCCCCAGACCCTGAAGACCATAGTTGTAAAGGCAGGAAGAGATGCAGCCCTGGCTCTCTGAAACCAAAGACAGCCCCCCAGCCACAGGCAGAGAGATTCATGGGCTCTCAGAGAACCCAGAGGTCATTTAGCTCCTTCATTATTCTTTGCAGGGATTTATTCCTTCTCCTTCATCCCTAACAGGTAAATAGTTAGCCAGTTGCTGTAAAAATCTCCCATTGCAGGGGGCAGCTGGGTAGCTCAGTGGATTGAGAGCCAGGCCTAAAGATGGGAGGTCCTAGGTTCAAATCTGACCTCAGACACTTCCTAGCTATGTGACCCTGGGCAAGTCACTTAACCCCCATTACCTACCCTTACCACTCTTCCGCCTTGGAGCCAATACACAGTGTTGACTCCAAGATGGAAGGTAAGGATTAAAAAAAAAATCACCCATTGCCTTTTCTAGGCAATTTCTAAATTCTAGGTATTTTTTGTCCCCATTTTAGTTGTGTTCCCTCCTGACCTGTCACTTGGACTGTTGTAAAAGCCTAGTAGGATTAATAGATTGAAAGCAGGAAAAGACCTTAGAGATCATCTATTCCATCTGTGCCTCCTTCCACCTTTTTGTTCTTACAGATATAAAACTGAGGACCAACATTCAGGGAAAACAAACAACAACAATTCTGGACAAAAATTATTTGTCCAGATTCAAACCCAGGTGTCTGTCTACAAATCTCATGTTCTTTCCATAACAGAACATTTTCTCTTCCTTCCTCGTTTTCCTGCTTCCGATCTATCTCCCTCCAATCTATCCCTAACAATCATCAAATTATGTCCTATCTCACAGATCTGAGACTATTCTTTCTCCTCAAAAAACCTCCGGCAGTGCTCTACTGCTTACATCATAATAATATTAATAGCTAATAATAATAATGGCTAACATTTATATAATGCCTACTATCTTCCAAGCAGTGTGCTAAGCATTGTAATAATTTACAATATCTCATTTGATCTTTACAACAATCCTGGGAGATAGCTATTATTATGATCCCCATTTTACAGAAAAGGAAACTGAGACAAACAGGTAAAATAACCAGTCCAAGGTCATATAGCTATTGTCTCAGGTCAAATTTTGCACTCAGGTCTTCCTGATTCCAGGCCTAATATTTCAACTTTAGAGATAAAAGTCTAAACTACTTAGCCTTGGTCTTCCTCTGTTCTCCCATATGTTCTTTGGGATCCGTCTAAATTCAGCATCCTCTAATTACTTTCTTGTCTCTGAGTCTTTGCTCTCATCATTTCCTCCACCAGCAATGACCTCCTGCCCATCTCTACCGGTCAAAACCATACATTAGGGGTGTGTGTGTGTGTGTGTGTGTGTGTGTGTGTGTGTGTGTGTGTATAATGTGTTTGGAATTCAGGGAGATGCCATTTAAAAGTATCTTTCAAACTTCCTGTGGACACGTGGGGACTTTGAGACTACATTCCCCATGATCCAATGGGTTTCCAGGTTCCAGTTTTAGACGTGGGGACGTCAGACATCCCCATGTATAGGGCAGCTTAAAATTGGGAGGTTGGGCTTGAGACGGTCTCTCTCTCTCTCTCTCTCTCTCTCTCTCTTGGCTACGTAGCGAGGATGGGTGGCACTGGCGGTATCTTTGAAGAGATTTTATCAGATGTGTGGTCAAATTATATATTTTATCGACATGGCCATGGCTTTAATTAAACTACTAATTTCCCTCATTTTATCAGTCTTTATCATTTTTAATCATATATATGTATGTATGTATGTATGTATTAACAAATATATGTATAGTTGTTCATTTCTTTTTCTACCTCTGGTTCATTGCCCCTATTTGGATTTTTCCAGGAAAGTCTCAAATTAAATTCCAATATCATTCATATCTAGGGCTTTCCCAAACAAAAGTAATAGGTTTCCATTCCACAAAGGTACTCAGTATAAAATATGGTATCAGGTAGGATATAGGAAGGTCCAAGGAGGAATAGTACCTCTAGTAGGGTGGTTGCTGAGTCCTTTTCAGGACTGCTCATCCACCTTTGGTATCTACCTATAATGTAAATCCATATTTAAACCCTTATCTTCTATCATAGTATCACTTCTTTTTTTTAAACCCTTAACTTCTGTGTATTGGCTCACAGGTGGAAGAGTGGTAAGGGTGGGCAATGGGGGTCAAGTGACTTGCCCAGGGTCACACAGCTGGGAAGTGTCTGAGGCCAGATTTGAATCTAGGATCTACTGTCTCTAGGCCTGGCTCTCAATCCACTGAGTAACCCAGCTGCACCCCGTAATATCACTTCTAAGACAGAAGAGTGGTCAAGGGCTAGGCAATCCAGATTAAATGACTTACCCAGGGTCACACAATTAGGAAGTGTCTGCGATAAAATTTAAACCCAGGTTCTCCTGATTCCAGGCCTGAAGCTCTATCCACTGGGATCCCCAGGTGCCCCCCAAACTCTCTACATTTTTAGGGCCCATTCACAGGACATCCTCTTCACAAAAGCTTCCTTGGCCATCCCTCACTGGAGGGGACATCACCACAGAATTCACTTTTGCTGACCTTTTACTCATCATAATAGTTCATTGTGAATGTATCTTCGCTCTCCTTACTAACTTCGAAGCTCTAATATCTTATTCTTATTTGTATCTGCAATGCTACTTTCTAGCGTTTTACAGATAGATCCCCAAAAGATGTTTGCTGAAGGACCGTGAATGGGCTAAAAATTATCTGACAGCCGTGATACAGTGGACCTAGGATAAATGGGTTCCAATACTAATTCTGATACTTGCTCTACAATCTTGATCTTGGATAATTCACTTCATCTTCTCAGGCGATTAGATAAGATGATTTCTAATAATAGAATAGATACTGAATTCTACTAACCTACCAAATCTGGGCTTCTGTTTCCAAGAAGCAGAATATCTCAAAAGTGGAAGGAAGAAAACATTCATTAAGTGCCTACCAGGGGCCAGGCAGCTAGGTGGCACAGTGGCTAGAGCACCAAGCCTGGAGTCAGGAAGACTCATCTTCCTAAGTTCAAATCTGGCTTTGGATGCTAGCTATGTGACCCTGGGAAAGTCACTTATCTCTGTTTCCTCTGAAAAGTGAATTGGAGAACTACTCCTGTATCTCTTCCAAGAAAAACCTAAATGGGATCATGAACTGTCAGACACAACTGAAACAATCCAACAACAAGAAGAAATTTTTGCCAAGCACTTTACAAATACTATCTCATCTGATCTTCATAACAAACCTGGGAGGCAGGCACTACTATTGTCCTCATTTTAAAATTGAGAAGACCAAGGCAGATAGGAGATAAGTGACTTGCCCAGGATCACACTACTAGTAAGTGTCTCAGGCTGGGTGTGAGATCAGGTCTTTCCTAAGTCCTCTGGACTACTGAGTTGACTCTAGGCACAAGAATCTATTCTATTATTGCCAGGTGGTCTTCCAGCCTTTGCTTGAAGATTTCCAATGATGGAGAACACATTGCCAACGTATTCTATTTCTGATTAGCTCAACTCATTAGGAAGTTTTTCTTTTTATGTAAAATGCTTTCTAGGGGGCAACGAGGTGGCCCAATGGATAAAGTGCCAGTTCTGGAATTAAATCTGGCCTCAGACACTTCCTATCTGTGTGACCTTGGGCAAGTCACTTAAGCACATTTGCCTAGTCCTTGCCCTTCTATCTTAGAGTTGTTAATAGGAGAGAAAGTAAGGATTTTTTTAAAAATGCTTTCTAAAGTACCATCCAGGTCTGCATTGGTTTTATGCCTCAAGATACAAAATGATATGAAATGCATTATGGAAAAGTGAATGATGCAAGGACAATTTCATTTTGGTCTTTATGTTCCCTCTACCTAGCACAGTCCTTGGCACATCATGAGTGCTTACCAGATGCTTATTGAGTTGGATAAACACTAATGCCTTTTATATATTCTCTTTCTTTTGAATAATTTATACACTCTCAGGGGCATGATTCCAATCACAAATAAATACATCCCAAATGTCTCAGTGATACCCTACTTGCATTAAAATCTCTCCTTCATTGTTTTTTATTAGCAACACTTGGTGCTTTGGGTATAAATATCTGATGCCATTGGTTTTTGTAATGGATCTCTTTTTAGATATTTTCTATTCTAAATTACTGGCACCTCTCTGCTATTATTCTTCCTATTTTGTAATTACTTCTTTCTAGGGTATCTGGTTTGGCAGATATATGAAATTTTCTTCTCTCTCTCTTTAGCTTAAGATTAAAAAATTCATAATAATATTGGTGTGAGGAGCAACTTAGGTGGCTCAGTGGATAGAGCACCAGGCTTGGAGATAGGAGGTCTTGGTTCAAATCTGGTCTCAAACACTTTCTAGCTGTGTGATCCTGGACAAGTCTAGCCCTTACCACTCTTCTGTCTTGGAACCAATACTTATTGAATTTAGGGTTTTTCAAAAAAAGGTTGGAATGATTCTAGACAAAGATAAAGTACCTCGTATTCCTGAACACCCAAAAAAGAACTAATAAACCAGGTCTCATCTTAGGAGATTCTCTATCCTTCCTATTTCCCCCTTCTCCAGCCCCCAAGTCTATCTTTCTCCCTCTGGTTCATTGCCCCCAATTTGAATTAATCCAGAAAAGTCTCCAAATTAAATTCTAGCATCATTCATATCTAGGGCTTCTCTAAGCAAAAGTAACAGGTTCCTGTTCCACAGAAGCTCACAATATAAAATGTAGGTATCAGGTAGGGAATATGGATGTTCAAGGAGGAATTGCTGAGCCCTTTTCCAGGCTGCTCATTCAACTCTGGATGTCTACCTGACACTCAACTCTCACCTCTGGCTCCAAAAGCTGTAAGCATGCACAGCAGCCACACTGTGGTAAGCTATTTCAGCAGATGGGTGGTACCAGGTTGAGAGTAACTGTTTCTGAGTTAGGGGCATGTCAAGACCTCCCCTGGTGAAATGGGTGGATGAGAACAATTTGTTTGAACAGCCGTGAGACAGCTAAAGAAGATACTGTGGAATATTTGTTTAGAGCTTAGTTAGACATGGATGAAGCCGAGTCATTCACTACATCCTGAGCCATCCTCGGTCATCTTGACCTTTGTCTTGCCACTGGACTTGAATGACTCTGGAAGAGAGAGAGTGAGGCTAATGACTGCCTCACTTACATCCAATTCATGCACAGGTCAAGACATCACCTTGTGCCCAAGATTCATTGGTCCTCTTTAAAACAAAAGACAAACAACAATATGAGAAATTAGGTATGAGACGTTTTTTATTTCACTCCAGAGAAAAAGTTTAAGATGAAAAAGCACACATTAGAAAATAGAGAAAACAAAAAATACTTTAGAAGCCCATTACACTTATTACTTCTCCTTAACCAGAAGGTAAATACCCTTTGAAGAACTGCTGAACAAATATTTTCATTCACTTTGGACCTGTAGCACCTTGGACCAAGCAATCCACAAGATTCCAATCTTCTGGCAGTTAGAACATGACTTTCTTTAGTCCTTTAGCTATTGAATGATCCTTGAAGTAGTTATCTTTTTCCCTGAAAAGCATGCTGTTAAGAGCTCTCTTATCTTGCTGGGAGGCTTGGCACCTATCTTTCAAACTAAAGAACTCTTGAACTCTTAAAGTAACCACTAAGACTGAGAAAGTCCAATTTTTCAGGATCACTAGTTACTGACCTCTGCTCCTGAAAAGAAAGAGAAAGGCAGAAAAAGGAAACCCAGGATTTGAGGTCTGATACCAGGCTTGCCTAGAGAGGAATATGTTTTATGATTTTGCTGCCTTATGCTCTTGCTACAAACCACTGTGGCCACTGAGCAAAAAAGAGGGAAGAAAAATTACTTTTGTTCCTCTCTCCAGTCCCAAGGAAATCTAAGGGAGAAAAGGTTTGGGGACAGAGTCTCAAGGCAGAAATATGCAAAGAGAAATATGGCTTAATTCTGATTGGCTACAGAGGTATTGGTTTCCCCAGGCAAACAGCTGTCATTCTGTGCCTCAGTTACCAAATGTGTCAGGAGAGTACAGTGAACACTTGGCTCCCAGCAAAGCATGTGGCCCTTAGCCCTGTTACATGCATGCCATCCTTGTCCAGAACTCACCCTTTCTTCCTTTTAAACTATAGTCTAGAAATCCTAATCCTATGCTTTTTAAAAATCAAATTTTATTATTTTTTAATTTTTAATTGTAAAAAATTATCTTCACTCCTGTGATCCCTGATCTCACCTATTGAGAAAGAAAGAAAAATAAAACACATCTTATAAACTGATATAGTTAAGCAAACAAATTTCCACATTGACTATGTTAAATATATGTGTATATATTATATGTATATGTATATAAATTTCAATCTGCACTCTGAGTCATATTACCTCTCTATAAGCAGGTGGGTTGCATATTTCATGAGTCCTCTGGAATTGTGGCTGGTCATTTTGTTGATCAGAATTTCTAAGTCTTTCAAAATTGTTTGTCTTTACAATATTATTATCACTTTGTACCTTGTCCTCCTGGTTCTGCTTAATTCAGTTGTGTGAACTTAAATCAGTTCATACAAATTCTATATGTCTCTAAAGCAATCTCTTGAACTATTATAGTACCAATAATATGCAAAACACATTTATTTACCAAAACTTGTTTATATATTCCCCAATTGATGGCTACTCTCTCAGTTTTCAATTTTTTGTCATCAGATCAATGAACTGGGCATGCAAATAAAAAAACTAGAAAGGGAACAAATTAAAAATCCCCAGTTAAAGACCAAATTAGAGATTATAAAAATTAAAAGAGAAATCAATAAAATTGAAAGTAAAAGAACTATTGAATTAATAAATAAGACTAGAAGCTGGTACTTTGACAAAACAAATAAAATTGACAGAGTACTGGTCAATCTAATTTAAAAAAGGAAAGAAAACCAAATCATCAATATCAAAGATGAAAAGGGAGACCTAATGAAGAGGAAATCAAAGCAATCATTAAAAACTGTTTTGCCCAATTATATAGCAATAAATATAGCAACCTAGGTGAGATGGATGAATATTTACAAAAATATAAATTGCCTAGATTAACAGTAGAAGAAATAGAATACTTAAATAATCCCATATCAGAAAAAGAAATTGAACAAGTCAATTCTTTGCTATCTCAAAAATATTTCTTGCTATAAATATTTTTGTACATCTTTAGTTAAGAGTGTTTTGCTTTGGAATACTACTTCCATTAATGTAGTTTTTCCTCTTCCTCTGGTTTCCTTGTTGAGTGAAATGTATTTCTGTATCTAACTCTGTGTGTGTGTGTGTGTGTGTGTCTGTGTGTGTGTGTGTGTTTCCCTCCTTTGGCCTGTTCAAATGAGTCTGCAATCCAAGTATACCCTGTTCCCCTACCACTTACTCCTTGTCTGTAGAAATTTCTACTTGTGCATCCCAATTATGTGAGACAATTTTCTCATCCTTGTTCTCCCTTCTCATGCCCTGCTCTTATTCCTTTTCACCTTCTTTTGCATTCTTTTTTCAAAGAGACTCAAAATATAATAGAAGCACTCCCAGATCCTCTGTCTAATTAGACTTCTTCTATGATCCCTGATGGTAAAGATAGGGTTCTTAGGAATCATATGAAAATAAACCAGAAGTGTTAAATCCCTAATGTTTGCTCACTCATATTTACCTTTTTATGTTTCTCTTCACTCCTATGTTTGTATTTCAAGGTTTCTATGAAGCTCTGGTCTTTTTATCAGGAATGCTTAGAAATAATTTATTTTATTAAAAATCCATTTTCCTCCTGTAGACTAATACTAGGGCAGCTAGGTGGTGCAGGGGATAGAGAGGCACACCTACAGTCCAGATGACCAGAGTTCAAATCCAATCTCAGACCCTTACTAAGTTTGTGACTGGAGGCAAGCCACTTCACCCTTTTTGTTTCAGTTTCCTCATCTGTATGTAAAATGAGCTGGAGAAAGGAATGGCAAACCATTCCAGTGTCTTTGCCAAGAAAACCCCAGATGAGTTCAGATATGATTGAAAAATGACTAAATAACAACAAAAATGGGTGTGTGCTTAGTTTTATTGAGTAAATTATTATTATTTTTAAACCCTTAGCTTCCATATTGGAATCAATATGCGTTTTGATTCTAAGGCAGAAGAACAGTAAGGGCGAGGCAATGAAGGTTAAGTGACTCACTCAGGGTCACACAGCTAGGAAGCATCTGAGGTCAAATTTAAACCCAGGACCTCCCATCTCTAGACCTGGCTCTCAATCCACAAGTAAATCATTCTTGATTTTAACCTACATACATCTTTTGTCTTCTGGAACATTATATTCCAAGCACTTTGTTCCTTTATATGGCAGGTGTTAAATCATGTGATTCTAACTGTGTATAATACCTTGATTCTTACATTTTTTATTTCTGCCTGTTTGCAGTACTTTTTTTTTTTTTTAACCTAAAAATTCTGGATTTTGTCTATAACATTCCTGGGAGTTTTAATTTTAAGGCTCCTTTCAGGAGATGGCTAATGAATTCTTTCCATTTTTTTCCATATTGCTCTCTAGTTCTAAGGATCTGAGCAGTTTTCTTTTATAATTTCTTTTTTTTTTCTTCTTTTTTTTAAATCCTTAACTTCTGTGTATTGGCTCTTTGGTGGAAGAGTGATAAGGGTGGGCAATGGGGGTCAAGTGACTTGCCCAGGGCCACACAGCTGGGAAGTGTCTGAGGCTGGATTTGAACCTAGGACCTCCTGTCTCTAGGCCTGACTCTCAATCCACTGAGCTACCCAGATGCCCCCCTTTTAAAATTTCTTGAAGTGATATTTAGTCTTTTTTTTTTTTGCCATAGCTTTCAGGTAGTCCAATGATTCTTAGATGATCATTCCTCAAATCTATTTCTAGCTTAGTTAAATTTTGCTGTGAGATATTTTATATTTTCTTTTCTTTTTAATAAACATTTTTAATACAAAATATTTTTTAAATATTTATTGATTCAAGGAAGAATTATCTCCTATTTGGTACATGATGACTTCCCAGTTTGGTGAGGTTTTCTTATGTCAAGCTGTTAAGTCCCTTTCCAATTCTTTATCTATTATTCTCATTGCTTTAAATTTTTTTCTTCTAGAGCTCTCATTTCATTTGCAATTTTAAAAACTCTCTTTCATTTCTTTTTTTTTTGTTTAATCCTTACCTTCCATCTTGGAGTCAAAACTGTGTATTAGCTCCAAGCAGAAGACTGGTAAGGGCTAGGCAATGGGGGTTAAGTGACTTGGCCAGGGTCACACAGCTGGGAAGTGTCTGAGGCCAGATTTGAACCTAGGACCTCCCATCTCTAGGCCTGGCTCTCTCTCCACTTAGCTACCCAGCTGCCCCCTCTCTTTCATTTCTTAAAAGAAGTTTAGTTGAACTTGTGCCCCAACCTGTGTGTTTTTGTTTTTGACATTTTGTTTATAGAAATGTTGGGGCCATTCTCTTCTTTTTAGGTTGTATCTTGGATATTCTGTCATTATTATAGCTCTTTATGGTGGTATTTTTTTTTGTTTGTACATTCTTCTAGCCTACTTTCCTAACTTTGGTCTTTATGTTAGGGCTGGGAACTATGTATTTCTGGAGAAGATTTTCGGGTTATTCTTCCTCCTGCTGTCGTATGGGTTTGAGTGTTTTGTTATTTCAGGATCTTAAAAATAGCTTGTTTTAGGAATCTGCAAGTTTTCAGTGATCTCAAAGTGGTCTGATCTAAGTCAAAGTCCAATTACTGCCTTCCTGTTCTGAACTCTGCAAATTCCTGATCTGGGTTTGGGTTTGAGAAACACACTGGTGGGCTTGCCCCAATTGGACTTTCAGTAGGATGCTAATGGTCTTATTCACTCTATGCTCTATGCCAGCTTGAGATTTCTGCTTATTCAGTGACAGACCTGAAGGCTTCCTTTTGGGCCGGATTTCCTGCCCTGGTTATTCTAGCAAAGGCTTTAGACTTGCCTGGAAACTGGAAGTGAGAACCCTGCTCTCCTCACACAGCTGCTGGTTGCTTCTGAACCTGCAACTAGATCAGGGCACAGCCTGGAGCTTATGGCCGCTCTGTGCCTTCAAATTCCCCCCCTTCTAGGCTCTTCCTCAATCAACTCTGGATCAGTGGCTGGAACTATGCAGTAAGCAACTGAGCTGCCAGTTGGTGTCTATTCCTATACCCTGAACAAGGCTGGACGCCTCTTTTCTGGATTTGGACCTTCTTCTTGCCTTGGTACATGGCTTTGTCCCATGCTAAAAATCTCCATGTGGCATTTCTAGCCATCCTCCTATCCCCTAGCTTACATAGACTTCTCTATCTATTCTTCATGCCAACCTGGGCTTAAAAAAAAATGATTCATGTGATTTTTCCCCTGAATTTCCTTATCAGGACTCAGCCTAGTACATTTTCTAGATCTGCTTGGAGGTGTCTATGTGTATGTGTGAACTCAGCTTCCTACCACTTTGCCATCTTGGTTCTGCTTTTCCTCAGTTCTATTCTTAAACACCATCTACTAAACCAACATTTCTCATAGCCATTTTTCTTTTCTCTAGCCCCTCTTTCCAGTCAGCAGTAGTGATCACACACACACACACACACACACACACACACACACACACACACACACACACCCGCCTCTGCTTCTATCATCTTCTATTTCTTGTCCATCTCATAAATCCCACAAACGCAATCCCCACAAAAATGAACATAAGTAGATAGTGGTCACTGGGTTTGATAAGCTATGGGGAGCCCCCATTATCTTGGTTATATATATAGTTGAAAAGGTACTATTTCCCCAGTGTTCATGTCAGGCTGACTTATAGCCACCTCAGTTCTCAGTAGGGAGCTCCCCAACCTCCTCGTCTCTTCTTCTTTTGCTGTTTCTTCTAAAAAGATTTCTCTGATCTCCTCCTCCCCCTTCCATTGAAGCCTGTAATTTCTTCCCTCCTATTGCTACCTAACCAAAGGAAAGGAAACGACTCAAACAACACCCTTACATCCACACTAAGCAGAGTGGGTAGAGTGCTGAGCCTGGATTTAGGAAGATCTGAATTCAAATTTGACTTCACTTACTAGCTGTGTGAGTCTGGGCAAGTCACTCGACCCTGGATGAACACTTCAGTTTCTTCATGACTAAAATGAGCCCGAGAGGGGGCAGCTGGGTAGCTCAGTGGATTGAGAGTCAGGCCTAGAGACGGGAGGTCCTAGGTTCAAATCTGGCCTCAGACACTTCCCAGCTGGGTGACCCTGAGCAAGTCACTTTGACCCCCATTGCCCACCCTTACCACTCTTCCACCTAGGAGCCAATACACAGAAGTTAAGGGTTTAAAAAAAAAGAAAGAAAGAAAGCTAAAATGAGCTGGAGAAGAAAATGGCAACCACTCCAGTATTTTTGTCAAGAAGACCTCAGAGGAGATCACAAAGGGTTGGACCACCAATGCAACAACTGAACAACAACAACAACAAAACACACTAAGGCCTCAGCCACTTCCCGGCTGTGTGACCCTGGGCAAGTCACTTGACCCCCCATTGCCCACCCTTACCAATCTTCCACCGATGAGACAATACACCGAAGTACAAGGGTTAAAAAAAAAAAAAAAAAAAAAAAAAACACTAAGTAACAGAACGTGGGCTTAGATTTCCTCATAGTGACTTACCTGAGCTCGTCTTGATCTCTTCGCTCTGTCCTCCACGGCGACACGGAGATTCACCGGCCAGTGAAGGCTCCCTAGTTAACGCCTTTCCCTCCCCTAGAGAACATACCGACAACATTTCTCTGGGATTCTTGGGCGAGAAAATATGGATGAAGCAGAAAACACAGGCACAAGTGGTAGCAAGAGGACAGGAGCCTAACAGTGCCCCGGGGACGGGAAAGGGGGCAGAGCTCGGTGTCTCCGTTCAGTTTCACCCCCAGGCCAGGGAATACGTCCCAATAACGACTCTGGGATGTCCGGAAGCTACGCTGCCCATTGGACCCTTAGCGGGAGCGGTAACCCTCTGGCCTGTCTTTTCTCTGTGTTATGATGCCTCCCCTTGAGACGCGATTGCCGTCCCGCGCCCAAAGTGCTTTCCGGCCCGGGCTTTCCCGTGCCAACGTTCCCCTCAGCCCAAAGACCAGCGACGCGGGGAACACGCCTAGTCTGGAGCGCTGGAAGACTCTTTATTTATGGTTACCGACAGTAGAAAATCCCATTTCCTTCCGCAGACCTCCCTTCCCCGTTTGTTTGGGCCTCCCTCCTGCCCTCGCCCTATTTTAGTCATTAATGCCCGCGTTGTTTCTGCGCCCTGTTCGTCTGCGTAGCCCCGGCGCCTCGCGTACAACGCTCCGCTTTTAGTGGCATTCTGTCGGATGGAATTGTGCGAAGGATGGAAGGAAGGTCATTCATAGCTCAGAAATTGGCCTCCGGCTCGTTGTTCACTCTGCTTAAAGCGGGAAAGTTCTTGGGCCACTCTGATCACTGGATTTAGAATTCTAAGGAAAATGAAAACCGAATACAGAGGGGGAAAGGAAAGGTGGCCTGCGGGGCTTCATCCTAGTGGAGTCCAGTGGCTCGGTGGCAGATGCAGAGGTGGCTCAAGTGGAAGCTCTCTTTAAATGGACGTTTAGGAAGAGTTTTTTTGCTCTGTCCTCTACATCAGGGGTCGGCAACTTATGGCTCTCCAGCCATATATGGCTTTTTTGAGGGCCAGATGTGGCTCTTTCTGCAGGAGCCATAAAGTCATTTTTTTTTTCAGGCGCTGTTACAGGAGCGGCACTGTGAGCACTGTACGGCTCTTAAGAAATTACATTTTAAAAAATGTGGCATTTATGGCTCTCACGGCCAAAAAGGTTGCCGACTGTTCCAGATGGTATTGAGGAGGCGTACCAAGGGTGATACGATCTCCCACTCTTTAAATTAATTTAAGAGCAGCAAGGACTAGGCAACAGGTGGTAAGTGACTTGCCCAGGATCTCAAAGCTAAGAAGTGTCTGAGGTCATCTTTGAACCCAAGTCCTCTGGACTCCAAGTCCTAGAGATCTATCCACTATGCTACCTACCTGTCCCAAACCCTTTCGTTTTATTAAAAATCCTTATCTTCTGTCCTAGAATCAATATTAAGTATTGGCTCCAAGGCAGAAGAGCAGTAAGACCTAGGCAATTGGAGTTAAGTAACTTGCCCAGGGTCACACAGCTACAAGTGTCTGAGAACATATTTGAACCCAAGACCTCCCAACTCCAGGCCTGGTACACTCTCTACTGTGCTACCTGCCTGTCCCAAACCCTTACCTTCTGTCTTAGAATCAATACTGTGTTTTGGCTCCAAGGCAGAAAGAGTGGTAAGGGTAGGCAATGGGGGTTAAGTGACTTGCCCAGCGTCACACTACTAGGAAGTGTCTGAGGCCAAATTTGAACCTAGGACTCCCATCTCTAGGTGCTCTATCCACTTCCTCAAACCCTTTCATTTGATTTTTTTTTTTAAAACCCTTACCTTCTGTCTGCGGAGTCAATACTGTGTAATGGCTCCAAGGCTGAAGAGTGGGAAGGGCTAGGCAATTGGGGGTTAAGTGACTTGCCCAGGGTCACACAGCTGAAGGGTAAAGGACTTGGCCAGCAAATGTCATAGTGGCAAAGCTGGGATTTAAACCCAGACCTTCTGACTCCAAATCTATGGTACTTGCCACTGCTTCATGTTGCTTCTCATGTTGTTCAGTCATTTCTCACTCTCATTTGTTCATGGACAAGACCATGGGGTTTGCTTGGGCAAGGTACTAGAGTAGTTTGCCACTTCATTCTCCATTGTGCCTCCACACTGAGGCAAATAGGGGTTAAGTGACTCGACCAAGGCCATACAGCTAGCACGTCTCTGAGGTCATATCCTGACTCCAGGCCCAGGGCTCTCTCCTCGGTACCACCTAGCTTCCCTCTTGTCTCTTTATTCCTTGGCAATATTTTTCCCTTCTTACACATTCATTTCAAAGTTTTCTGTAGGAGAATATTATCTCCAACAAATCTTGGGTTCTTAGGGTACCATAATTTAATCAAATTCTGGCTTTGATACCTGTGTAGACCAAGAAGCATTTCTGGCCTGGGGGTGCCGGGTGGGCAGAGATTCCAAGACAGACTTCTTGTAGAAGGTGGCTTTTGAGCTGAGTCTTGAAGGAAGCCAGAAAAGCCATTAGGCAGAGGTGGTCAGGGAGAACATTCCAGGCACAGAACAGCCATTGAAAAGGCATAAATTCAGGAGATGGACTATTGTGTGGGAGGAACCACAAGGTCAGCGTAGGTGGCTTGTAGAATATGTGGAAGAAAATAAAGACTAACAAGACTGGAAAGGTAGGAAGGGGTCAGGCTGTGAAGGACCTGAGAAGTCAAACGGAGTTTTTTAATTGATACTGGAGGTGGTGGGGAGACCCTGGAGTTTATTGGGCTGCTAAGGGTGGCTGATGTGATCAGACACGCACTTTACCAAAATCACTTTTATAACTGGGTGAAAGATAGATTAGAGTGATGAGAGACACAAAGCAGGGAGGCCAACCAGAAGGCTCTTTGGACTAACCCAGATATGAGGTAATGAGGGGCCTGTACCAGGGTGGCAGCTATGTGGGTGGAGGGAAAGGATGGCTAGAAAAAATGTTCTGCAAGAAAAAAACAAGATCATAAAAAATTGGATGTGTGGGTTGAGTGAGAGGTTGAAGATATCACCAAAGTTGGAACTTGAGTCATTAGGACATGGACACACGTCCCTGGGGTTTTTGAGTCACTAGGAGGATGTGCCCATGATAAAGAAAGAGAAAATATGAATATGAGGGAAACTTCCCGTTTTGAATATGTTGAGTTAAGGTGGCTCAGAGGATGGACAGCCAGACCTAGAGAGACAGGAGGTCTTGGGTTCAAATTCGACTTCAGACACTTCCTAGCTGTGTGACCCTAGGCAAGACACTTAATCTCAGATGCCTAACCCTTAAAGCTCTTCTGCCTTGGAACTAATAAATAGTGTTGATTCTAAGGCAGAAGGTAAGGATTAAAAAAGAAAGAAAGAAAAGATGTCTAAGAGACATGTCCAAGAAGTAACTTGTCGTTCATACCATTTGTGAGGAGATGACTGAATCCAAGAGAGTTGATGAGACCACCAGGAGAGAATATAATATGATATGATATGATATGATGTGACATGATGTGACATGATGTGATATGATATATAATATAATATAATAGTATAGTATAGTATAGTATAATATAATATAATATAATATAGAGGGAAAATTTAAAAAGGTCCAGGAGAGAGCCTTCAGGGACACTCTTGATTAATAGATACAATGTGGATATGGATCCAGCAAAAGAGAACAAGGAATAGTAAGACAGGAAGGAGGAAAACCAAAAGAGAGCGGCATTACAAAAACCTAGAGGAGTTATGGACAGTATTAAAGGCTTCAGAGAGGTCAAGAAGGATGATATATATATAGATATATATATATACTGAGAAAAGATATAGCAATTGATAATGCTGAAAAGAGTAATTTCATTTGAATGATGAGGCTGAAAGACAGATCTCAGAGNATATAATATAATAGTATAGTATAGTATAATATAATATAATATAATATAGAGGGAAAATTTAAAAAGGTCCAGGAGAGAGCCTTCAGGGACACTCTTGATTAATAGATACAATGTGGATATGGATCCAGCAAAAGAGAACAAGGAATAGTAAGACAGGAAGGAGGAAAACCAAGAGAGAGCGGCATTACAAAAACCTAGAGGAGTTATGGACAGTATTAAAGGCTTCAGAGAGGTCAAGAAGGATGATATATATATAGATATATATATACTGAGAAAAGATATAGCAATTGATAATGCTGAAAAGAGTAATTTCATTTGAATGATGAGGCTGAAAGACAGATCTCAGAGGGTTTATAAGTGAAAGGAGAGAAGTGGATGCACTAAGTGTAGACAGCTTTAGCCACAAAGGGGAAAAGAGATGAAGGATAAAAGCTGGAAGGGATGGTTGGATCAAGTGAGCCAATGGAGGAGTCATGGGCATGTTTGTGGCATCCAATTGGCCTCCCTGTGTGGATGTACAGGACAGACTCTTTTGAATGGCTACTAATCTTCCAGGAAGTTTTTGCAGTGCTTTGAGGCTTGATCATCAACAAGGACAGCATCATCCACAGAGAATCTCTTTTCAACCTGGACTCTACTCTGGATTTTCTCCATCACAGTAGCAAACACCTCTGGCAAACATACTTCTCCTTGTTTCATGTCTCATCTAAAGTTTATTATCTAAGGGTTCCTGAGTAAGGTTATTTCTAGGAAATACTTAATAAATGCCTTTTGAGATGGATTGATTTTTTTTGCTGTATCTTCCAAGGATCTTGATGCATAGGTGTTGTTCAGTCGTCTCCAATTCCTCATGATCCCATGAGCCATGTTGTTCATGAGGCTTTCTTGACAAAGATACTGGAGTGGTTTGCCAGTAGATTAAAGTAAACAGAGGTTAAGTGACTTGCCTAGGGTCACACAGCTAGTAAGTGCCTGAGGCTAGATTTGAACTCAGGTCTTCTTGACTTGATGCATAGATGGGAGGATCTAAGAGTCTCTGTGAGGCAGACTCATCACCAACCAGCAATAAGCACTATGGGATGTTATAGTCTCTACATCTTTCGGTTAATCTTGAGATGGCAAAGATGTGGTTCATTGTTGAAAATCACCTCTGAAAGCCTTCACATAAATGTCATATTGAGAATGAGGATGCATTCATTTTGGGTATAAATAGTTCTCATAAAGATTATGTATAGATGAGAGAACAGCCATATAGTTTAGTTAGATGTCGATATTCTCTCAGTCACATTTTTCTGGCATTAATGGGGGCCAGGATCTGTAAAATGAGATAGCTGGTTGGTCCAGTGGATGAACTGTTGGCCCTGAAATCAGGAAAACCTGAATTTAAGTCCTTACTTTAACGCTTAATAGCTGTGTGATCCTGGGTAAGTTACTTAACCTTTGTCTACCTCAGTTAACTGCAAAATGGGAATAATAACCTCTCCTATTGCCCAAGGTCAAAGGAAATAACATTTGTAAAGCAGAGAACCAGGAAAGAAAAATACCACCCCCCCCCAAAAAAAAGAAGAAGAAATGAAAGCATATCCAGAAGGAGAGGGGTGATCAAAAGAGTCATGCTGCTGAGAAGTCCAGAATGATGGAGAAAAGGCAGGTAGCTTGGGCAACTAAGAGATCATCGATGACTGGAGAGAGCAATTTCAGCTAACGAGGAAGCCTGATGGCAGAGTTAAGAGAAGTAAGGGAGAGGAGGTGGCCACACCAAGAGTATATGCTTTTTCAAGGAATTTGGTGGAGAAAGAGAAGAAAGATGATAGCTGGGAGATGTAAAGGATCTAGTGAGAGTTTTTTAAGGCTGGAGGAAACTTGGGCATATTTGTAGGAAGAAGAGAAGGAACGAATAGCTAATAGATTGAGGGTGGGAGTGTTGAGGAGGCAATCTGTTGGGGAAGACAGGTGGGTGTGGGATGAAGCTACATGCAGAGGAGTTAGCTTTGGTTAGAAGAAGGGTCACTTCAGCAATTTGTACAAAAAGAGTAGAAATATAACAAAAAAAGTTTTACTGCTATTTTCTGTGCCTGGTCCCACTGGCACTATTAAGTAGTTTGGTTGTCTGAACCCACTAAATGGACAGTGCTTCTCTAGACAAACATCTATTCATTATCAGCTATGCACAAAGTCAGGTAGCTACCTGGTACAGTGGCTAGAGTGCCTGTGTTGAAGCCAGGAACTCCTCCTTAGTTCAGATCTGACCTCAAACACTTACCAAGTGTGTGACCTTGGGCAAATCACTTATTCCTGTTTGCTTCAGTTCCTCATCTGGAAAGTGAGCTGGAGAAGGAAATAGCAACTCAGTCCAGTGTCTTTGCAGCTGAAATGACCGAACACCAAAAAAAAATGCAAAGTGTTGCCTGTAGAATTATAGAATGTCTAAGCTGCAAAAGGATCTTAAGAGATCATTTAGTCTTACTTTCTCATTTTACAGATGAGGAAGCTGAGGATCAGATGAATTAAATGAGTTACCTAAATTCATACAACTCATTAGGTAGAACTGAAATCAAAATCTTCTAAATCCCTGCCTGGTTCTTTTTCCAGGAAGCCATATCATGTAACTAGTCAAAATGTTATTGATAATATTACTTGGAGAATTCTTCATCGCATCCTCTAGCTGCTTCTCTTAGATCTAACTTGAAACATGTCCTTCTTTAGAAGGGAAAGGGGTAAGAGAACAAGCATATATATAATTCTGTATTAAGCCTTTCTTTTATAAATATCATCATTTTTTATCCTTACAAAATCCCATTATTGTTTGAGTCAACAAAAGTGATGACTTAAGAGCTACTCAGATTAAGTGTCTAAGGTTGGATTTGAACCCACTGTGCCACTAGCTGCCTTTTGTCTTTCTAATAATTGCTATGATCACACTCTTATTCTGGGTCACTGTGTATCTTCAACCTGGAATCTAGTGCTATTTAGTCAACAAATACTTATTTGACACAAATTAGATGCAAAAGCATTGTATTAGATGCGTCTGGAGTTGAAAAATTTAGTAGATCTATTCTCTGCTCACAAAGGAATTTATAATCTAGGCAAAAGTACAAGTAAAAAAAAGGGCTAAATGAAAAGATAAATCACAATATAAACAGTCACTCATACATTGTTGGTAGGTCTGCAGACCAGTAGTGACATTTTGCAAGAGCAGTATGCCCACATGCTAATATGCAACAAAAGTCACAAAATGGTAGCAATTAATCAAGTGAGATAATATATGTAAAGTACTATGCTTGGCACATAGTAGACATTTAATGCATGCTTGCTCTCTTCCATCTCCCCACCCTCATTACTAAAACATAATCACAAAAAAACTCATTAAAATCTTTTTAACACAAAAATACTTCTACCTATTCTATTTGTGAAAATAAAAATTCAGAAACAACCTGTGTTAAATAATTGGGGAATAGTTGAATAAATTATAATGATATATTAGCACAACAAAATATGATACTGTCCTTGAAATGACAAATATGAAGCATACAAGGAAATATGGAAAGACCTATATAACTAGATGCTGAATGAAATCAAATGGATCCAGAACTGAATACTTATTAATGACAAGGCACAGGGGAATGAAAGCTGCAATTAGAGGCAGAGGCGCTGGATTCAGATGGAAGCTCTGTCACTTCCTATCCTTATAATCTTTGGCAAGTCACTTAATTTAGGGGCATCATTTCCCTCAACTGTAAAATAATGGGGTCAGTTCATATGACCTCTAAATTCTAGCTCTAAATCAATGATCCTATTTTATACACATGCACACACACATTCACACCCTTTATGTGTGCATAAATGTGTGTGTATACATAATATATGTATATGTGCAGAATATAGCTATTTATGCATAGACACTTATGCACATAAAGAGGTATATATGTATGTTTATGTGTATGTACCAGGTGTGCTGATAAATGCTTTTAAATTTAAACTGTTAACATTTTCTCCATCACAATGTTAAGTCTGGACAATCAACAACAAATACATGAATCCCCAATTTGGTGCATTGCTGATTTTTGATATAAAAATGTTTTCACTGAAAATAATAATAATTATAGGTATCATTTGTATATAGCCTACTATTAGGATAAGATCTTTACAATTACTATCTCATTTGGTCCTCACAACAAGAATGGAAAGTAGGTGCTATTATTACTCCAGCATTACAGATGGGGAAACAGAGGCAAACAAAGGTTAAGTGATTTGCCCAATGTCACACAGCTAGTAAAGGGTCTGAGGCAGGATTTGAACTCAGAAAGATGAATCTTTCTGACTTCAGACTCAGTGCTCTATCCACTGAGATGTCTCAGATCTTAAATTTAACAATTGGATCTTGAGAGCCAGTATGAGTTCACTTCAACAACGTGTACAAACATGTATATGAATCTAAATATGTAAACATAGATTTGTTATATATGTGTGTGTATATATCTAAATACATGTATGTATAGATATGTCCATATATAGACATATATAAGATAAAGATAGATGATGGATGGATGGATGAATAGATAGATGATAGAGACAGATAGATAAATAGATAGATAGATAAAAGGATAGATAGATAGATAGATAGATAGATAGATTTATCAACTAAGTTTATGTAATATTCTTCAGTATTGCTGTGTCTCAGGAAATAAGGAGGCTTCAGGAGAGAGAGAGAAATAGGGAAGCCCACTGGTGGAGCAATTAGAACATACACAACATTTATTGATTTAAGTTTCTGTCTTATATGGGCAGATTCATGGCACTCCCAAACAATTACACAAGGGATATCAAACATCCCTAATTATTACTGATAATCATAACAGATAAAATAATAATGAAAAAGTGTGAACTATTGTAAGAATTGCCAAAATGTGACACAGAGACACAATGTAAGCACAGGCTGTTGGGAAAATGGCTCTGGATGGGACAGCTAGGTGGCTCAGTGGATAGAACACCAGGCCTGGTGACAGGAGGTCTTGGGTTCAAACCTAACCTCAGACACTTCCTAGCTTTGTGACCCTAGACAACTCACTTAATCCCAATTGCCTAGCCCTTATTACCATTCTTCTGCCTTGGAACCTGTACTTAGTTTTGATTCTAAGATGGAAGGTTTGAAAAAAAAAAAAAAAAGAAAAATGGACCAGATAGATTTGCTCGATATGATGTTGCCACAAACTTTCAATTTGTTAAAAAAAAAAAAAACAAAAACCCAGCAAAATCTGCAAAGCCCTATAAAATGAAGTATGCCCTCTCGGTTGTTTTTTGTCCTTTGTTTTTGAAGAATATGTGTGTGTGTGCAGGTATGGATACACACATACCTACACTGTTGCAGGGCACAAGGGGCTATGATATGCCCCTTAGTTCTTGGGGAACCTGGTCTCTAGTAAGAGGAGCTATATTCCTTTTTCTTAGCCTCTTTGGCTTGTTACACCCCCAAATCTGGTACCTGAGGGAAATTTTATCTAAAGTTTATGTCCAAGTTCTTCCTTAGACATAAGTACGTAGGAGCATACTGCGTCATATAAATCAAGTATGAGACATATATACACGCACCTCTATGCATGTAATATATGTTATATTATATTCTATAGCTACCTGCATATATTTGAACATATAGGTACATGTGTATGTGGATATATATACATTATCTATGTACATGCATGTGTTTCTGCCACTGTCCTTTTTGTCTTTTTGTCTCTTTTTTTTAGCTTTAAAATTTTTGTGTTTGTTATTTAAAAAAAAACCAGTTAACTCTTTCCCTCTCTTGTTGCCATTAGAGAAGGCATCATTTGACAAAAAAAAAAAAAAAAATATATATATATATGTAAAACCTTGTCTTGCTTCTTTCTATTTCTCAGTTCTTTCTCTGGAGGTGGACATGTACAAGTCACTCTTCAGACAATATTTCTGTCACTGTATATAATGTTCTGCTCATTTCACAATTCACAATTCCATGGCGACCTTTCCATGTTTAGTCATTTCTTATGGCACAGTAGTATTCCATCCTAATCATATGTGCCACACTTATGTAGCCATCTCTCAGTTTTCCCTTTTTATACCAGCAGTATCTGGGGAACACATGAGGATTGATTATATATATATGCATGTATATATGAATGAATGAATGCATATTGGTAAAGAAAATAGATTCTAAAGTGTTAGAACATTGCTTAAAGCTGGAATAGGCTACAACAAAATCACTTTATTTTTTAATTTGTTTGGTTCTGGTTCATTAAAAACAGTTTGAGTAAGATGTTGTGCCTTCGTTTGTTTTTGCTGAAATTTAGTAATTTCTAAAAAAGCAAAAGAAACAACCATCTAAGAGGCACAGGTCACAGTGATAACGGATCTTAGAAGTCACATAGCCCAACATTTTATTTTATTTTTTTAAACCCTTACCTTTTGTCTTAGTAACAACTCTAAGATGGAAGAGCAGCAAGGGCTGGGCAATCTGGGTCACACAGCTAGGAAGTAGGAGGTCAAATTTGAACCCAGGTCCTCCTGATTCCAGGTCTGATGCTCTGTCTACTGTGTTACCTAGCTGCCCCATAACACTTTATTTTAGGTAATAAGGAAGCTCATTGTTAATAAGGAGCAAGGTCAGAACTTGAGCCTAGGTCTACCGATTATCAATCTACTGGGCTTCCTCTAAACCAGGCTGCTTTGCAATAGAGTGGTACAGAAGAGAAGTGATACCAGTTTTAGGGGAGTTTAGCTAAAGCTTCAGACATGAGGGACTTTTCAAAAAATCATGGGTGGGGGGGCAGCTGGGTAGCTCAGTGGATTGAGAGTTAGGCCTAGAGATGGGAGGTCCTAGGTTCGGATCCGGCCTCAGACACTTCCCAGCTGTGTGACCCTGGGCAAGTCACTTGACCCCCATTGCCCACTCTTGCCACTCTTCCACCTAGGAGCCAATGCACAGAGGTTAAGGGTTTAAAAAAAAATAAATTAAAAAAAATTCATCTGGCTGGACTAGAGTTGTTCCACCTGTTTGTATATTCTTTTCTTTACACAAACTAATGCTATCAGGCAAATAGCTCTGTCTTTCTTTTACTGCCTGAGTGATGCTAGTATGTTATTTACCTGCTCTGAGCCTCAGTTTCCTCATAAAATGCAGAGAAGAGCATTTAGCTCACAGGGGCATTTAGTGATCAAAGTGGGGTGATTTATGGAAAGAGCTTTGCAAATCTCTAGGTGTTATATAAATTTATTAAGTATTTACTGAGTCCTCAGCACTGGGGATGGCAAAGGGCAAGACTGGGGACTCAAAAATTCAAGTCATGTAGCTAGAGAGAGAATGGAACCAGGAGGCAGGACATTTTCTACAGGAACCCAAAACTGGCATGATAAAGAAAATGTTGAGAGGTCAGGAACCAGGTAATTCAAGTCCAATCCAGGAGTTGAGCTGTCACTGAATGACAGTTCTGCTGTACTTGGCAAGTTTTCACAATGCCTTCTTTTTGCATTCTCTCTAAATTCTTTTCTAATTTTTTTTAAAGGGGGCAATGCTGTTGACCTTCAGGACCTATAAATGCATATTGCATTATTCTCCAATGAATTCTTCTTTTAGTTGGTCACTTTACTAGGAAGGAAGGAAAGAAGGGAGGAAACAAATGTTTATTAAGCACTTACTATGTTCCAGGTACACAAGGCAACTAGGTGGTGGCACAGTGTATAGAGCACTGGACCTGGATGTGACCTCAGATCCTTATTAGCTGTGTGACCCTGATCAAATCACTTAACCTTTTTTGATTTAATCCACTGGAGAAGGAAATGCCAAACCAAACCTGTATCATTGCCAAGAAAACCCCAGGAATGATACTGGTGTCCATGGGGTCATAAAGAGTCAGACATGACAGAACAACAATGTGCCAGAGTATATTATGAGCTTTATAATTATTTCATGTGATTCTCAATAATGCTGGGAGGTAGAACCTAGTATTATCTCCATTTTATAGATGAGGAAGACTGTGATTAAGTGACTTGCCCAGAGTCACACCACTAGTAAGTTTCTAAGGCCATATTTGAATTCAAGTCTTCCTGACTCCTGACTATCAGCTAGCTGCTTATAGCTTGAAGGAAAGAAGGGTGTAATGGGAAGAGTAATGGCCGTGAACTTAGAAGGCCTGGGTTTGAATCATGATTCCATCATTCAATTACCCGTGTGTCTCTGAACAAATCATTTCCCCTTTCTGGGCTTCAGTTTTCTCAGCTGTAAAAAAAAGAGCATCAGACTACATGGACATAAATTTATTTCAATCTCTAAATCTTTCAGGGAAAGAACAAATCCCAATAACAAGCTCCAATTCCCATTAGTTAATCCCACAAAAACTACCTTGGTTAATCCCTGTTAGATGAAAACACCTCCGTTCCACCATACTGATTCATTCCTAGGAGACTTTCAGTAGGCACCTTCTCTCCTTCTGCCTTACCCAGGAACTGATGGCTATATCCATCTCTTAGCAAAGGCATTACTGCTTCCCTCTGGAGGCAAAGATGTTCTGAAGGACCCAAGATATGACACAGCCATCCTCTGAAACACAGTTTTTCAAAAGGCCCAGCCAGGTTTCATTTCGGAAAATGAGATTCCAGCAAGGAAGTCCATTTCCCCAGTAAGGTACTCTTCTAAGCTCCTACCATTCAGCTGTAAACATGAGGCCCAGTACAACAACAATAGAGGGAAGGGAGAGAAGGGAAGAGGTAGAGAAGTTTAATAGATTCATCCAGATCTTAATTTTACCAGATCCATCAGATATATCTTCTCTTCTACCCCTAGGGCTCTACATGTACTCTTACTGCTATGGCCACCCATTCATAGAATGTGCCCTAAAACCAAAAGGCAAGGTATGGATTAAGGGATAGGAACAGACCTGTGATTTAATTACTTTGGAGAATTCTTGGATTAGGAAGGAAACTAGGTGACTCGGTGGATAGTGCTGGACCTGGAGTTCAAATTCGATCTCAGATCTTGGGCAAGTCACTTAACTGATGTTGGCCTTAATCCACTGGGGAAGGAAATGGCAAATGACTCTAGTATCTTTGGAAAACCCCACGGACAGTGTGGTCACAAAGAGACAGAAACAACTGAATTATGGAACAACAGATTAGAAAATTCTCTAACAATCCTGTAGGAGTTGTTTTTGCCTCGTTTGGGGCGATAACTGGCTAGGAATACTGTCATGAAGGTAGTATTGTCAGAGGTGGGACTTTAACCAAAAGGTTTGCTTAGCACCAAGGTTAGCTCTGGCACCAGAGTATAGTGGATGAATGCATAATCAAATCTTTCATCTCAGCTGGTAGAACCATTCCTTCTCCCTGAACCATCTCCCTCAGCCAGTACCCAGCCCCTTTACAATGTGGTATGGGAGAGCTGCCTTAGTTCTGAGATCAAAGGACTTAAGAGCTACAAGGGACCTTGGTGAACATTTGGTCCAACATTTCACAGATGAAAAAATTGAGGCTGAGAGGTGAAATAGCTCACACAAGGTCACACAGATTGTTAAGGAGTGGAGGCAATGTGTGACTCCAAATTCAGTTTCTTTCGTCAACCTGAAAAAACACAGAACCACCAAAGCAGTTACAAAAGAACATGTCTTTAATCAGGACAAGGGAGATAATGCTGATGGCCAGTTATCACACAGAGCCAACACATACACCACATAGAGCCACCACCCAACTCCAAGACTTTGGGAACACTGTCTCTGAGAAAAACGCCAATGGGAATTTCCACTGAACTGAGAAATCTTATATATCCTTTGGGGAGTACTGGAAAAGAAGGACAACTGATTAGCTTACATAGATGTTAGAGAAAGAGGATTCTAGTCAGAGGTTAGAATACCTGGGGGCAGTCTATTTAAGACAAACCTAATAATCCTAACTAGGGTGACCCTGGGGTGGTTCAGGGTTTTATAAAACAAGGCTGCCACTTTCTTTTCTCACAAGATCGGGTTTTCCCTTTACACATCCTTTTAGCTTTCATTTCTGCAAATTAATTCCAGTGGAATTGTAAATTACTCCTTGGGGGCAGGAGCTGTGACCTCTTCCTCTCTGGCATCCCCCCCCTTGGCTTGGTCAAGAACTTGGACTATGGGAGGTGCTTCATAAATAGCTGTGGGGCTGCAAAGGAAAGAAAAGTCTTCCTTCTGGGGATGGAAGTGTGAACTTGGGTTCCACACACAGTCTTAACTCTTGTGAGTTTTGTGACCTTGGCCATGCCCCATCACTTTATTTGTACAATGAGGGGATTGGGCTCCATAAGCTCAAGGGGCTTTTCTAGCCCTGTGTGGTCCTCCTAGCTTTCTAGGCCCCAAAAGTAAGGCAGTAAAAAAAAAAAAAAAAAGGCAGTAGCCTCCCAGAAACTACAATGGGCCTGCAAACTACAATTCCCGGCGCATCTTTGCCAGCAGGTTGGAGAGCAATTAACACGGCTTCTTCTGATGGACGTAGCCAGCCAGTTGAGCGTTTATTTATACATGTGTCTGCCGACCATTCCTCACCATCCCCTCTAATTCTGCAGAGAAGCGGCGTCTCCATCTCCCCGTTTTCCACTCCCCGGCCCCTCCGTGCCCTTTTCTTATTCTCCTTTCTCGGGCTCTCTGGGAGTTGTAGTCCCTCTGTGCGCTCCGCCCTTCCTCGCCCTCCCCCTTTAAGCCCTCCTTCCCCCTCCCCCTTTAACTGCGCTGGACTCCTTTCCCAAGATGCCCCGCGAGGGAGTGAAAGGTTCAGTGGTTTGGGTTTTTGTTTTTTGGTCTGTTTTTTTTTTTTTTAAAAGAGAGAATTAAAAGGTAGAAAATTAAAACTTCGACCTCTCCCCAGCCGCCAGTTTCTCCTCCTGCATGCAATCCTCCAACCACTTGTTTGGGCTGTTCCCCAGGTACTGCAACTCCTCCTCCCTCCCTCCCTCCTTCCCTCGGTGCTCCAGGTCGGGAAATGATGTGAATTTGGAGATGCAATGCTCCACCCCTAACCCCAGCCCCGCCCCGCCCGCTCGCCCTCAATGGAAAGACACTTCCTGTGACAGTTCATTTCCTGGTTGGATGGATGGAGCCGAAGAGGGTGTGTGGGGCGGCTGGGGGGAGGGGTAGAGAGGGGGGTCAATCTCCGATGGTCTCTCCAGCGATCAGCTGAAGCCTCATGCAATCCTCGCCTCTCCCGGGTTACCTTGCAACAGAGTTGCAGTCTGGGATCCGGCCGCTGTGACAATGTTGCTGAATTGGTAGCCAGGAGCCTGCAGCCCGGAGCTGTACGAAGTGGGTAAAAAACTGCCTGGATGCTCGCTGGCTGGGTCTGGGGAGGGGGCGATGTGCCCCAGGATGGGGGAGGGGGCGGGCCGGCCGCTCTCGTTTTAGCCGCTGGGAGACCGGCAACCCAGCCCTCTTTGCCTTCCCTGCCTGCCTGTCTGCCTGCGGAAAAAACCGACTTCAGGGATATGCCTGACTCCCGCGGCTGGGGAGGCGGTTTCAGTGGCTGTCACTTGATGGGGGGTGGGGGAGAGTGGGAAGGGAGGGTGACCCGGTGTTTTTCCTCACTATGTAAGGGCAGGTAGCATCTTTCTGGTCTATGTGTGTATTTGTGTGTGTGTGTGTGTGTGTGTGTGTGTGTGTGTGTGTGTGTGT
>NC_058131.1:182154285-182183171 GCF_016433145.1 Gracilinanus agilis | reverse complement strand
GGGGGCGGGCCGGCCGCTCTCGTTTTAGCCGCTGGGAGACCGGCAACCCAGCCCTCTTTGCCTTCCCTGCCTGCCTGTCTGCCTGCGGAAAAAACCGACTTCAGGGATATGCCTGACTCCCGCGGCTGGGGAGGCGGTTTCAGTGGCTGTCACTTGATGGGGGGTGGGGGAGAGTGGGAAGGGAGGGTGACCCGGTGTTTTTCCTCACTATGTAAGGGCAGGTAGCATCTTTCTGGTCTATGTGTGTATTTGTGTGTGTGTGTGTGTGTGTGTGTGTGTGTGTGTGTGTGTGTGTTTCCCCCTAGAGAAAGGCAGACGATTTATTATTTCATTATCATTATTATTATTATTATTTAGTGACTGACTCATCCTCTCTTTCTGCCATCACAGGTCTAAACTTTAAAAAATCGCTTTCCAGAAGAGGAAGAGAAAACTGCACTACTTAGAAGCATATATATATTATATGCATAAATATATATACATATATATATATAAATATATACACATCTTCCCCTCTTCCCCCATGAGTGGATTTTTTCTGTTATCTAAATAGAGATCCGAGAGGAAATTTTGGGACTTCTTGCTTTTCATAATTAAAAGAGAGAGAGAAGAAAAAAAGCATTCAGGAACCATTTCATCTGCCGGTTTGTTGCTGCCTTCTTTTGCAAGATGAAGAAGTTTTTTGACTCCCGCCGAGAGCAAGGAGGCTCTGGCCCGGGGTCTGGCTCCAGCGGAGGAGGGGGGAGCACCTCGGGCCCAGGGAGTGGGCACATCGGTCGCGTCTTTGGCATTGGGAGACATCAGGTCACAGTGGATGAGGTATTGGCTGAAGGTAAGAGAGAAGCGGCTTTGAGTGCTTTTGGAACAGTTTTGTGTATATGCTTAAATTCTCGGGATTTTCAGTCTGGACGAGTAGATTCAGGCCTTTTCAGTCCCTCCCCCCCAAATTTCTTGTCCCCAGATTCGTTGTCCTTGAGTGATTTAAAACTGAGATATGAAAGTGACAGGTCCCATTTTTCACAGGCCTTTCTTTTATATCTATTTTTAAATATGAAAAGAGCTATATTCCACTCTGTCTACCAGGGCTGCCTTGTGGTTTACTGTATGGCACAGCCCTGGGAAAAGTACTTAGTCCTATAAAAATAGATGGAGGTGGTGGTTGTTATCTCTTTACCCAGTATTCACAATATTGAGGAAGAGATGGACTGTGTGAGGGGAGAGACTCTCTTTCCCCTCCTGACTTTCCCTCTGCTATCAGGAGACATCAGAAAGAAGAGAGGCTTTTCAGAGGAAAGGGAGGGAGTCTGTTTTCCCAGATGCCCTGAGCCCAGAGGCAAGGCTCTTGGTGGAATGAGCCAGCTTTGCGCCCCAGCTCAGCTGGAAGCAGGTCCTCAGAGTGCAGCAGAGGTAGCAGACATGATTTGAAATGAGTTCTTTTTCTCAGTTCAGATATGGAAGCCTTTCTAATATATATATATTTTTTGTTTTGTTTTTGCCTTTTAACCAAGTGGAGAAATACTTGAAATGCTTTTAAAGGAGACAGACTCTCCCCTTGATTTTCCCCTTCCCTTAAAGAGGATATTCAGAGCCCGCAAAGTCTATCCACATCTCCTGTGTGGCACATAGATGACATTTGTATTGCTGCATGAATATGGGTGGTAGATATTATGTCTGTATCCTATGTATCCTAGATCACATAGATAATCTTTTTATATCTATACCTTAAACTCCTTCCTCCCTTCCCCCCCCCCCCCCACTTCAGGGATATCTTTATATGTCTGTTTTGGTCACCTTATCTTCGACCTTCATAATTATGCCAGACTCATTATATTTTTCACAGTCCATTGCATGCCCAGCATGTCTTTATTTTTAATAAAAGCCGAAATTTCCTTGGCATGAAGCTTTTCAAACTAATTGGATGGAACCAGCTTGCTGAAGGCAAAGCTACAGATTGTAATGGGGAAGGAGAGAGGGAGCAGGCCTGTATTTCTGCAATGAGCTCTTTGGAGGCATCCAAACTCTGAGGACAGTACCCCCTGAGAAAGGGAGACCAGAGAAGCTGGGGAGAAAAAGTGGGGGAATTCTATTTTTAAAAGGTTTTCTGTCTTGAAAAAGGCAAGGGTTAAGCAAGCCCTGGATCGTGACCCAGAGTCTCTGAAATGCCGGTCATGGTGAGCGCTTATAGGCAGGGTGCTGCCTGGGTGGTGGGAGGAGGAAGGAGCTGTGTTTGTCTCTGAGCTTGTATAATCACTGGATTCAGCTAGGGCCCAGTTCTTTGCCAGGGGGACAGAAGCCTCTAGCCTCCTCCCCACCTCCTTCCTGAAAGAAAAAAAGAGGAAAAATTCTTCCTCCCTCCAAAAAAAAAAAAAAAAGATTTGTTCCTATTCCCTTTCTTTTTTATAGCTAGACCTTTTCTGGCCATGGAGGCACTGTCCCTGGCTTCCTTCATTAGGGGCTTTGGTGTCAGATGGGAGATTCTCCACCCCATGGTATGGTCTTTCACTTTCATCCCTGTACCAAAGTCCTTGACTGCTGCAGAGAGGTGAAGTATTATTTTCCCCCTTGGGGAAACAAGGGGAAATGGATCTGTTACCCTGTCGCTCATCTGGATCCTAGCGGTCTTTCCTGCTGTCCTGAGATCCCAGGCTACCTGGGGAAGGGATTTTGTGGAGAGGGGGAAGGAAGGTGGGTGGGAGGGAAAGCATCTGGAGCCTTTCTCTCTACCTGACTACGGGGACTGTTGCCAGGATGGCTCTCTCTCTCTCTCTCCTTCCCTCCCTCTCTCTTTTTTTTCCTCTGAAAGCCATTGATGAGAAGTGCTTTGTCACATCATCAGAACCGTGCCCATGACATATGGTACCTGGGAAGGGCTTTGCAGTCATTGTGGATTGTGGATCCCAAGGAAATGGGATAAGTCTGTTTGATCCGCTGGAGAAACGGGGCCCGGCCAGGGGAAGACCTTGTTCTGGTCTTTTCACATCAGATTCCAGAGCTCTGGGCCTCTCTGTGCCTTCCTTAGGGACCTTCCTTAGTCTCTTGCATTGAGCCTGAGTCAGAGGCTCCCAGGAATGAGGTAGGGAGGAGCCAATATACAGGACAATTATAGAGCATGTACTAAGTGAGAAGCTCTTCTAGATATTGAGGCAGGTGTTAAGGACTCTGCTTTCAGGGAGTTTGGAGTTGAGTTGGGAAAGGACTTGGAGAAAAAAGACAAATAGCAAAATAACAAGGATACACATACTAGCTGGGTGACCTTGTGCAAGTCACTTAACCCTATTTGCCTCAGTTTCCTCATCTGTAAAATGAACTGGAGAAGGAAATGGCAAACCATTCTAGATTCTTTACCAAAAAAACCTCAAATGGGGTTGGACATGATTGAAACCACTCCACAATACAACAAAATGCACATGTACGTATATGTATATATACATATTCATATGTGATAAATAATGAATGAGTGAACTAGGCAAATGTCCATGGAATTTAGAAAAAGTAGAGAAACACAGAGTGTCAGAAATTAAGGGACTTTCCAGGCCATCTATTTCTGCCTTTTCATTTGTAGATGAAGAAACTGAGGCTGAGAAATTGATAATAACTCAGTTTAATAACTTAAACCCTTCCTTGCAAAAAACATTGTGAGGTAGGTGGCATAAAGGTGACTATTCTTACTTTACAAAAAGGGGGCGACTAAGACTTGGCAAAGTCTTATGGGTAGAGGGCTGGCTTTAGTAGCTGCAAAAAGTCCTGGATTAGAAGTTGCATCCCAGGCACCTAGTATAGAACCTGGCAATTGGTACACATTTAGTTAAATGCTTTGTTAATTGATCGGGTAGGATTCTGAGAAATAGAGGTAGAAATGTTTCTGCATGATCTTTTTGGAGAAAAGTAGACCAATTTGGTTGAAACAGCTTCTTCCCCAGATTGCCCACCTTGGGTTATCCGGCCGACTATTCCTGGAAGTCTTACCATGCCCTGTCAGCTCTCGCCCAAGGCTCAGGGCTTTTTGGGTGCTACTGATTCCTGCCTCGAGTCCCTTTTCTCTGGATCAGCTCCAGGAGACGATACGTCCGTACCTTTCAGCCAAGACTTCCTAATGATTAGGGAAGTCTATGCCATATACCTGCCATTTAGTCAGGAAACATTTATTAAGCACCCATTGTGTGTATGCCAAATACACAGTGTATATCCCATATATCTTGGAGATATAAATGTAATTGGAGCTTACATTCTATAGTGGGAGACCACACCAGGAAGCAGAATGGTGGGAAGACCTTGAACCCAGACCCATCACTCATTGCCTCTATACCATGGCCTCCCCTTCTCTCTCTAAATGTGGGCTTCTGTTTAGCCTATTGTTATTCAGTTATTTCAGTTGTGTCCAACTCTTCATGACCCTGTTTGGGGTTTTCTGGGCTGCAATACCGAGTGGTTTGCCATGTACAGGGTAGCAAATGCTTGGGAGACTCATTGGTACCCGAAGGAAGGATTATCAGAAAAGGTTTCTTGTTTGGACACCACATTCAAAAAGTCTCTCCCTTTGGAGACCTTTTCTCTCCCTGTGTTCTCCCCAAAGGGACTCAGGCAGTTCAGTCTGCCGTAGCTTCACGGGCAAGGCCAGGACATGGTCTGGGTTGGTTTTCTAGAACCGCAGAACAAGGAGGAGGATGGAAGCAGACTCCCAGCGAGTTCTGAGGCCCACAAAGTGTCCCAAGCAATAATGACCTTGGGCTTTCCTTCATGGGTATCTTTCTTTCAAGGAATAGGAAAGCACGCTGTAAGGATGGATTGGCTCCTTGTATTCTAGATGGAGGCACAGACCTGGAAGGGACCCAGGGTCAGCTCTCATGGCTGCTGCTTTATGACCCGGAGAGGCTTGGACAACTTATTGATCTTTTCTGAGTCTCATTTTCTTCATCTGCAAAATGTGGAGGCTAAACTAAGAGAATTTCCAAGGTTCCTTTCAGCTCCAAGTCTTAGAGCTCAGTTAGAATCTGTCATTGCCTTCAGACTTCAGTTTACCCTCTCTTATGTGAAGCCTTGCTCCATTTCTCCCCAACTCTCAACGGCTAGTGTCTCCCCCAACTCTGCATTTATTTTGTGTATAGTTCTCTGTGTATGTGTTGCCCCTCCTGGTGGAGTTGAGTGTAGAGACTCCATATTCTTGTCTTTTTGTCTCCAGGACTTGCTATCTAAAAGAATCTTGAATAGTATTGGATCTCTGATCTTAGTGGTATATGGCCCCCACCGAGAGGAAACTCCTACCAGTTCAGAGATACCCATTTATAACTTAAGTAGTCTTAGACTTCTTCCTTTGACATAAAGAAATCAATTGACGGATCCAGAGCCACCTAGAGCAGTGATGGGCAAATTTTTTAAAGAGGGGGCCAAAGGAAAGGAAAAAAACTTTAGGCAGGCCAATATAATTTATTAAAAAATAACAATGGGGGCAGCTGGGTAGCTCAGTGGAGTGAGAGTCAGGCCTAGAGACAGGAGGTCCTAAGTTCAAACCCGACCTCAGCCACTTCCCAGCTGTGTGACCCTGGGCAAGTCACTTGACCCCCATTGCCCACCCTTACCAATCTTCCACCTATGAGACAATACACCGAAGTACAAGGGTTTAAAAAAAAATAACAATGATACATTTTACAAATTTCTTATATTTTTTTGTGATACTAAGCCCTATTAATGACTGAAAGATTATGAAGGAGAAGGGCCGCACCTGGCCCATCACTGACCTAGAGTGCTATGTGTCAGCGGGCAACACAGATTTTTACTGATTCCAAGTTAGACTTTCTGGTTTTTCTGCCACATAATAGGCTCCTAAAATTTTATTAAAAAAAAAAAACCCGCAACAACAACAAACTTTACCTTTTATCTTACTAAGTACTGATTCTAATACAAATAAGAGGACAGGGCTAGATAATGGGAGTTAAGTGACTTGCTCAGGGCCACACAGTTAAGGAGTATCCAAAGTCAAATTTGAACCTAGGACCTCCTATCTTTAGGCCTGACTCTCAATCCACTGAGCTACCCAACTGCTTCCCACCCAATACAAATGCTTGTTGATGGATTGATGGATGGATCCTACTGAGTTCCAGATTGCTATTCTAACCTCTCCAAATAGCCTTGGATCATAGTTTTAGGTGTCTGGGTGAATTGATCTTTCTTCATTATTTCCCTTGATATCTTTTGATCTTTTTTGTTCTTTTGTTCTTCCAAATAATTTTGTTCTTCCAATGAACTTTGTTATAATTTTTCCTAATTCTATAAAAAAGTGTTTGGGTAGTTTGATAGGTATGGCACTGAATAAGTAGATTAATTTGGGTAAGATTGTCATTTTTATCATATGATCTTGTCCTACCCAAGAGAATTGATCTTTCTTTCAAGAGTGGCCCTTTAAAGAGAAATCAAATGCTAAGTTGTAAGTCACTAATGGTTCTTGGTCATCATTAAGTTCTGATTAAGTGATTTACAAATTTCTGTGTGTGAGTCTGATCCTGTGCCTATTTTGTCCATATACTTCCATGAATCCTCTATGGAAGATCCATCTCCAGTGATGGGCAATAAGGCCTTCGGGCCAGATGAGGCTCCCTGAAATGTTCTATCAGGCCTCCTGACATCATTCCTAATCTGACAAATGAGTAGGATACAATACAATGAAATTTCGAAAGAGTTGCCTTAGAAACAAACTGACAGATGAGCATTTCCTTTCCTTTGGCCCCCTCTTTAAAAAGTTTGTCCATCACTGAATATTGGGTGAAAGAAAAAAAATCTTAGTGCTGCCACTATGGCACTCCAACTGAACTGTGGATCATTCTGGATCCACAGCTACTTAGTTATATCATACACGTCTTTTATCTACTTCTTAAGGAATATGTTGCAGCCTACTTATGTTCATCATGCATTTTTCCATTGCCTTTGGGATTTCTTTGTGTTTTTGATATGTACATCTAACCTGTTCTCATAAAGATTTTATAAATATGAGAAAGTGGGCAGACACAACAGCATATCTTCTTGGTCACTGTCTGATTTTTTTTTTTTATAGGGATCTTCCTCTCTTGAAAACCTTGTAAACTAATTCCATGGTCCCTTTACAATTGTAATCCTCAAATGGATTTTTGTATTTATTTGCAATTGGTAGGATCTACGTAGCTGTTCTAACTTCTTCCTATTAAATGCCTACGAAAGCTCATCAGTCTGGAACAGTGGACAATCTGTTCTGTTTTCTCATTGGTTTATTGTTTGTTTTCCTTATAGTTTCATCCAGGAGTGCTATACAACCACCCTTAGCACACCCTTTGTGTGACTTTTTTCCTTGATTTTTTTTTTTTTTTGCTGTTTTATGAGGAAGATGCTGCCTGCACCCTTGGACCCTGAACTAATGTTGCCCTTGCCTGTCATTTTGATTCACTTGGCAGAGAGATATTGTGTGTGTGTGTGTGTGTGTGTGTGTGTGTGTGTGTGTGTGTGTACATGGGGAAGCTTCTGGGCTACTTTAGCCTCTTTATCATGGTAACTGTTTTGTGGTAGTTAAACTATTTTTTAGTATATATGCTGCTGAAGCAAGTTAAAATCCTGAAAGATGGCACAGTGGCACAGAGGTGAAAGAGGTGACTTAGATGAGATTGCTAAGGTAACTTCCAATGCTCGATTTATGACCAGTGCCTTTACTTTCGACTATTTCTCATTTTTAAAAGTTGATATCTTATTTAAGCAGGTTGACTTGGAGCTTATTTAATTGCATTTGATGTCTTCTCATCTTTTTAATTTTGAATTTTTTATCATCATTTGTACACAACTAATTTGAAATAACTGCTGCATTGATGACCAGTTGTTTCCAACTTATCTATATATGTACATCCATATATCTAGTTAGTTTCACTTTTTCATGAAAATTTAATTTTTATCATGAAAATTTAATCAAACGAAAATAAATTCTCATCTGAAAATCAAATGAAAAGTTAGTCATTAAGTGCTCACCATATCTAGTATCTTACAGATTTCTTCTTGAAGAAGGCACTTATTTCTAACATAGTTTTGCTTCTTCTGTCTTCCCCTGTATCCAGATTTCACTGAAGTCACCAAATATCCGAGTATATTTATTGACTTAGTTTGAAGAATCTTCTAAAGATTTTTATAAGATTTTTTTTTTAATCCTCTGGGAAGGATTTCCTCATAAACTGCAATTACCTGGATGCTTTTCCTCTTGCTTATCACGTTCATTGTGGACATTGTGAGATAAGGTGATCAATTGTCACACAAAGTGTTTTTTTTCCCTTTATGTGTACAATGAAAGCAATTCCTTAGACACTTCCTAGCTGTGTGACTGGGCAAATCACTTAACCTCTATTTGCCTAGTCCTTATCCTAGAGCTATTATAAAAAGTAACGAGTTTTTAAACTAAAAAGAGCAATTCTTTTATTTATTTCTTTTACAAGAATGTTTTTATTATTTCACATTTAGTTGTACTTTATGCAGTTTCTTTTTTATAACTTTTGGTTTCATTTTTTGAGAGAAAGCCAAGCTGTCAACTTTTTATCATCGGAAGAAATTACACACTTAAATGAACGTTGGTTATTGTTCTAAGATTTTTGTGGTTCCTAATACCACTTTTTTTTTCTACCACCATCACCAAAGATGTGTAAGGGGGTTGTGAGTTCTGGAGACCATTTTGTATTTTTGTCTGTTCCATGGGTTGCCGTGGCCTTTTTTTTTAAGAGCATTATATAACAAATAACCTTATGGTGATGAGGCCCCGTCTGTTAGCCAAAGTCGTGTCTCAGTGCATGAGAGGGATGATATGGTTGATTCATGTCCATTTTGGTCTAGGGTCAGAGCTGTGTATCTGGTGTTTCCCATGGTTCCACATTCTCTAGTCCTGGGCCCTGTGTACTTCTAAGAATTGACTGACATTAAAATGAGAGTTTTTACCATCCTGCTCATCATATTCTCTGAAGTCCAAGAGAACGGAGAATGGCTGGATTGAGTTCAGCTTGCCAGAAACAAAGAGGGCTACCTCTCTTCCAGGAAAAGGATGCCCCTCAGTAAGAAATGCTTAAAATTCCCATGCATGTATAATACCCAAACCCCAATAGAGCCCCAAGAGAGGGAAGCTCTGCCTTCAGACTAACTCCATATGGAGCTCTGCTGAGGAAATAATTCACTGTTAAGTGCAATTAAAAGTCCACCATGGACTGCCTCTGTCCAAAGTGCCAAGTGAATTATTCAGTAGTGTTAGTGATGAATGCCAGAACGCCACCCTCCCAGGGCTATGGTAGGGGTCAGCTTTCTTCTAAGGTGTCCAGGTTCATGATGCCCAACGGTCCCTGTAAGACTCGGGGATAACTTACAGGAGATATAATTGGCTACATGTGGCTGCTGATTTGGGAGATGGATGGGAAAAGTTTCCTGCATCCCTATTTGGGAAAAAGAAAAGTAATCTCATCAGTTTGCTCGGAATCCCTATTAATCCAAATAAGTGACCTGGGAGTGGGAAGCACCTGGAGGGATGTGCCTACCCCAATGGAGTGATTCTCCCTGCTTGTGCAGAGGTGATGTACAGGTTTTGTATATTGGGATCGTCACTAAGCTGCTGTGTGTCCTTGAGCCACTTCCTACTCCTCTCAGTGCTGTGATTTCTTCATCTGTAAAATGGGAACTTAACCACTGTCCTGCCTACCTCAAAAGGTTGTTGTAGGAAGGCTCAAAATGTGAGGATAAATCTGAAACATTTTTGAAAAGGTGAAAAACTTGGCACTTAACTTCAATCTACTCTGCATTTATCTTGGCTGTACTAATGGATTCCATTAAAATGTAAGCTCACCGAGGGCAGGGACTGCTACTCTTGCTTTTTCTTTTTTTCAGATTTATTCTCATATTTTGAACCTTCCCACAACTTTTCCCTGGCAGCTCATATGCTCTTTCCTACTACACAAAAGAAGTTTTGTTAATGCTTTTTTTTTTAAATGGTGCCTGACACATATCAAATACTTAATAAATGTGTGCTGATTAATCAATCTATCGATGTGTTTAAAAAATAAAAGGCAAAGACACGGCTAGGTGGCTCAATGGATAGAGTGCCAGGCTGGGAGTCTTAGGTTCAAATGTGGTTTCAGATGCTTTCTAATTGTGTGACCCTTGGCAAGTCACTTAACCCAAATTGCTTAGCCCTTAACATTTTTTCTGTCTTGGAACAGAGACCCGTATCATTTCTAAGATAGAAGGTAAGGGTGGGGGGAAAAAAAAGCATTAAAATTTTTTTTTTTTTTAAGCAATAGGGGCAATCCAAATTCTTGGTAATTGTGTGTGTGTGTGTGTGTGTGTGTGTGTGTGTGTGTGTGTGTGTGTGTGTGTGTGTGTTTTAATGTAGTAGAAAGAACATAACAGCCGCTGGGGAAAAGTTAGATTCAAGTCACAGCCCTTGGACTTACCTACTAGTGTGACTCAAAACTCTCAACCTCAATTTCCTGAGGTCAATGATGTTAACACGAGTACCAACCCCACTGGGTTGTGGCGAGGAAAATGCTATTTAAATGTGACTTACTGTTGTTGGTTGTTAATATTACTTAATATCGACCGCTTTCCTTTGGGCAGCCCGAGAGGAAGAAGCTCGGGGCTGAGTTTTGGTCATGGGTCTGGAATGTGAGTTCTTATGAGTCAGCCTTGCCACCTAGCAGCTGAACAAAGGGATGCCCTCCTCGGCCGGCTGCAGGAGCGGAGAGGAAGCGTCCAGCAGGAGACGGACATCATCCTCTTTCTGGCCTCAGCTCTGTTGGGGCCCATCGGAATATTCTTTTCTGTTATGCCATCCCATGTTGGGAAGGCCATAGAGAAACGGAGGTGGCTTCAGAAGAAGGTTCCCAGGGGTCAGGAAGGCGGCACAAGGGACGGCGTGCCGGCCCTGGCCTGGGGAGGACCAGGGTTCAAATTTAGCTTCGGACCCTTCCTAACCATCCCGCTAAGCACTTCACCCTGATTGCCTATAGCCCTCGCTGTTTTTCTGTCTTAGAATTGATGCCATGACAGAAGGTAAAGTTTACACAAATACAAGGTTGCCAGCCTGAGGAAGGAACTGAAAAATGTGCCAGGAGAGGCTGAAGGAGCTGCGGAGGAAGAGAAGACTAGAGATGGGGTGGACGTGCCCGATTGTGGTCCTCAAGTATGAAGGAGATAGATGGAGAATGTCTGGTTTGGCCCCAGAGGAGGCAGAATTCTAATTTTTATAATGAGCATCCTCCTCCTCAGTAATGAGAACAAGAATCAGCCTTTATGGCTTCTTAAGGTTTTCAGACCATTCTGCAAACACAGCCTCCTTTTGTTCTGGCGTCAGCTTTGGGAGGCAGGTGCTGTAATGATGCCCATTTTACAGATGAGGAAGGTGATACCCAGCTAGTAAGAGACTCCAGGGCAGATTTGAACTCTGGAAGGTGAGCCCAGCTCTCTTACCTCCTGGGCCATCTGGTCTCCCCTGATTCTTTGAATACCCCAGAGGAAAAGTTAAGAGCCAGATTTTCTTATGTAAGCTCCTTATGTCTGGTTGCATCATCCTCTCCATTCTTTTATGGGTCAGGCCGTCAGCAGGTTTGTATTGAACATCTATTAGGTATTCAAGGCTATGAATGTCTCCTGGGTGAGACATACAAGGAGGACGCAGGACCTTTCCTAAGGACCTTATTTATATTCTTAAAGTATAAGGGAAACGAGACACTTAAAACAAAAAGTAGGCGCTCAATCAGTCAGTGAAGATTATAAATAGGAGGATAGGTTATATTGGAGAGTTTGAGAGGTCAGGGAAGGCTTGATGGATGAGCCAGGACTTGGGGAGGCAGATTTAGAGCTGGAAGGGACATTAGAGATCATCTAATCCAACCCCCCCCCCCATCCCCATTTTACAGATGGGGTCACCTAGCCCAGGAGAGGTTGAGTGACTCTTGCCCAAGACGAGGGAATAATACTAGATAACGGGGCAACAAAATGAGCCAGAATGAGTGTATACTGGCTTATTTTAGAGAATCAAGAAGTGAGACCAGCCAGACTTGAGTTGAGGTTATAATTTTGGGGAGGTAGTTGGAAAAAGGCCTTTATCTCTCTTTTTTTTTTTTTTTTTTAATGTAAGATTGCTACTTCATTCTAGTGCTTAACACAGCACCTGGCGCATAGTAGGTGGTTCATAAATTCTGGTTGACTGCCTTACATTTTTAACTAAAATTAGCCCAATCTAGAATACCTTCATAAAGCCCCAGAATATATAGCTGTCATAGTTAAAATATTTTCCCTTTGTCCAAAATGCTAGACTACTGGGTGAGTGATGCTAGGCTAGCTTCATGTGTTTATTTGACAGGGTTATTATAGTATAGATCAGGGGAATGCTGACACCATAATATACCTGATTTTATAAGGCATCTGACCCAGTCCTTCATGATATTTTCATCAGCTGGACAGAAGAATATGGAGGGGCATTCAGAAGCAGGCTGAATAACCAAATGAGAAAGAATGTTAATGAATTAACTCTTCTTAAAGGAAGGCTTCTTTTTAGTGGAGGATAAGGATGGCTGACTTTTCAGCCTTTTTAAAAACTCAGAGAAAGGAATGAAGGCCTTATAGCACGCTGTGCAAATTTGTGGACAATGTAAAGTTGGGAGTATAGTGAATGTATTATGTTGGATAAAGAATGAGGATTCAAACATGTGCTGGCAAGAAAACCATGGGGCAGATCTAACAAGGTACCATGTTGTTAAGACACATCTAAAAGTATTGCATTTGGTTTTGATTAAAAATATCAGTGACACAAGCTCAATATGGGGGAAATACAGCTTCTGAGTACTTCAAATTAAAAGAACTGAAGGTTTTAAGGGAGGCTTAGTAAGAGTCAACATTATTATTAAAACTGTAGGATTTAGATTTGGAAGGAACCTTAGGGATCATTTTGAAGATAATCCTAATTTTTCAGGTTCTGAATCTGAATGATAGGGAGGTTAAATGATTCCCTTAAGGTTGTTGCACACAAGTTGTAAGTAACAGAGGCAGGATTTGAATCCAACTCCTTTTACAGTATTGTTTCCTCCCTGACCTTCCAAAGGCTGAATTAATAGAGATATAGTACATGTAATAAGAGAGAAATATGCTTTGCTTTGAGTTGGAAGGCCTGCTATGCTTTGTCCTGGTTAGACTACAGATGGGATATTGTCTTTTTAAAAAAAAACAACTTTACCTTCTGTCTAGTATCATTAATAAGACATTAGAACAGCAAGGTCAAGGCAGTTGGAGTTAAATGACTTGCCCAAGGTCTTACACAGTTAGGAAGTGTCAGGCCAGATTTGTCTTCCCAACTCCAAGCCTAGTGCTCTATTCAGTGTGCTACCCCAGCTGCTCTGTCTTTGATGGGGAAGAGGATTTTTAAAGGACTGTCCTATTTAATAGGGATTAGACTTAAAAACATATAGATGTTTTATCTATATAAAGCAAGTAATGAATTTGAAATACAAATAACAAGAGAAAAGATCCAAGGATTAAATCCAGAACACAAATCTTAAAGCTTTATCTTAATTAATCTAGGGCCCAATTTTTGTTCCAGTACATAGGATCCTGGATCTCTATTGCTAAGGAGTTAGATGTCAAAGAGATCAGAGAGGAAGAACTTTTATAGGAGGGCTCAGGACTCTTGAAACTAACTAGCTATGTACCCTTAGATCGGCCACACTTTCCCTAACTGCTTCTCTCCCTCCCTCCCTCCCTTCCTTCCTTCCTTCCTTCCTTCCTTCCTTCCTCCCTCCCTCTCTTCCTTCCAACCATTTTCCTGAGTCTCGAGGCTGAGGGGGAGCATGAGGTTTCCTGTGGGGTGGTGTGAGCTTCCTCTCTCCCTCCCTCCCTCCTTCCCTCCTTCTCTTCCTTCCTTCCTTCCTTCCTTCCTTCCTTCCTTCCTTCCTTCCTTCCTTCCTTCCTTCCTTCCTTCCTTCTTTACTTCTTCCATATTTTCCCCCCACCCCCCAAAATTTATTCCTCCATGAATTCATAGAATTTAGAACTGGAAAAGATCTTAGAGGGCAGCTATTACAACTCCAATATTTTACAGATATAGTGATTTGACCAAGGCCAGAGTAGGTATCAAGGGGCAAAAATGGGATTTAAATTCATGCCTTTGGACTCTGAATTCAGTACTCTTGCCTCTAGGACTATAGATTTAATAATAGTAATAGCCAATATTTGTCTAGTTCTTTAAGGTTTTATTTATGTTGTTTTACTTATTTAATCCTTAATTCAATTGAAGATTAAAAGGGATAAATGTATCTCATTTAATTAGAGATAGATCTAAATATAGTAGAATTAGATCATAGATTTAAGGACCTGAGGTCATCTCGCCCAACCTCCTCATTTTACAGATGAGGTCATTTATGGCCACAAAGGTTAAGTGACTTGCCACGAAAGTCATATAGATAGCAAATGGCAGAGATTAGCCGTCATGTCCTTGGAAGACAAATCTTGCACTTTCCTTTTCCATGGTGCCATGGACCTGTCTTGTTGTATTTTAAAAATATTTGCCTTGGAGCAGATAAGAGCCCATGTACCTGGATTTGGAAAGAACTTTAGAGGTCCTTGAGTTCAACCTTGGAAAATTCAACTATTTCCCTGAGTCTCAAGGCTGAGGGGGAGCACGAGGTTTCCTGTGGGGTGTGATCTAGTGAAACAGCTGGAAATCAAGAAGGGGACTCAGCTGGATCTGAGTGGCCCAGAGGGCAGGAACGCTGGATTTGGGATGGGGACCCACGTTTGCATCCTGGCTGCTGCTGCTTGCTCCCTCCCTGTGTGATCGTAGGCAAGGCCAGCTCAGTGTCCTCATACGGGAAAGGAGGAAGGTGAACTGGATGACCTTGGAGTCCTTTCCAGCTCTAAAACTTCCATCCCTTATTCCAAGTGACTTAGGGGAGACGGTAAAACTCTCCCATTTTATGCAACTCTTCAGTTGTTTCGTTTATGCCAAACTCGACGGTAAAACTCTCCATTTTATGCAACTCTTCAGTTGTTTCGTTTATGCCAAACTCTTTGGGATCCCATTTGGGGTTTTCTTGGCAAAGATACTGCAATGGTTTGCCATTTCCTTTTCTAGCTCATTTTACAGATGAAGAAAGAGAGGGAAACAGGGTTAAATGCCTTGGCTAAGATCACACAGCTATTAAGAATCTGAGGCTAGATTTGAACTCTGGTTTCCATGCACTATCCACTGTGCCACTCTTAGCTACCTGTGAAGTCAGGATCAGAGGCCAGAGGAGGACTTAGAGTCTGGCTCTCCCAAACCCATTTTACAGCAAAAGAAACAGACCTAAAGAGAGGTCTGCCCCAGCTCGCAGGTAGTTAGGAGGAGAGGCAGGACTAGAACCCAGTCCTATTTGCTTCCAATTCCTCAACTGTAAAATGGGGATAATCTTGGCACCAATCTTCCAGGGGTGTGGTAAGACTCAACTGCAATAATATTTATAAAAAGCATTTAATACAGTTCCTTGGTAAATATTAGGTGCTAATAAACACTTATCCCCTTTTCTCTACCACTGCTTTGAGGATGAAAGTTCAGACTGCTTTGCTTAGCAGGTTAAGTGCTAAATAAAATTCATATTCTGGAGTTACTCTCTGTGTCCAGCCTCCTCACCTTTCTATTCTTCACTCTAGGCAAACTGAAATGCTCTTTGTCCACCCAAGCACAGGTATATCCTCCCTCCCTCGTCCTCCTTTCCTCCTTCCCACTTGTGGAGTTTCTCCCCATCCCTTATACTTTCTCACTTGCAACCCTTGTCGGTAATCCAGGTGGTTTAGCCAGCATTTGCTTAATAAATGCATGTTGTGGGCAGGAAGGCACGATGCTGAGTGTTGGGCATCCAGAGACAAAAAAAGAAGCCTCCCTGCCCTCCAGGCGCTTCCCTAGTACCTGGGGATGGAGGTACACCACGGGCACTAGTAAGTAACTAGAAAGTTCTGTACGTAGCCAGTCGTGTCATGAGGGGAAGAGCGGCGATGCCCGGCAGACATCAAGGAGGTGGCCCATGCCTTGTACTTTGAAAAGAAGCCAAGAGTGATCTGGGACGGGGGAATATCTTTTCTTCCCATCAGACTCATGTAGCATTTTGTTCTGCATCTCTCTGATGCATTTTTCTTCTAATATTTATTGTATATGCCTTTATCTCTATTTTCCCTCACTGAAGTTTAATAAGCTCACCCGAGGGCAGGAATGGTTTTGGGTCTGAAATTTTGTGCTTCCCCAAGCCCTAGTACAATACTCTATGCAGTCAGAAAGCTAATAATTACAAAAAAAAAAAAAAAATCCTTACCTTCTGGCTTAGTATTAGTTCTAAGGTAGAAGAGCAGTAAGGGCTAGGCAGTCGGGGTTAAGTGACTTGTCCAGAGTCACACAGCTAGGATGTGTCTGAGGTCTGAGGCCAGAATTGAACCCAGGACCTTCCCACTCCAGACCTGGTACTCTATTCACTGTGCCGCCCAGCTGTCCCTAATGTATGTTGCTTAGAAAGAACAATAAAACGTCGAACCCCCCGTGTAATGTTGATGGTCAAGCCTAATCCTGGCAGAGAGTTGGGAAAATGAGCTTCCCTGAACCTCTTTAGTGCAGAGGTAAGGGAATAGAAGTGTGAGATATTATTTCTACTGTTAACTGTGGTCAGTGTGTTTGTTGCTTGGTTTTGCTCATCTTTGTTTTTTCTTTCTTTTAAAAGCTTTGTTAGAAAGAATGTCTCAGTGGGTAGGAAAGCCAAAAAGGTTGTACCGTATTCAGAAATGAATGTGTTGTAACATAAAGAAAAAAAAAAGTATTGAATTTGAATTTAGAGAGAGGAATTTTTTTTCTGCCTCTTCCCGTTAAAATCCATTCCATGCTTGGCATGACTTGCATTTCCTTCCCAACCAACCTTGGCATTAAAGCTGGAATGGAGAACCTGCAGCCCCCTATCACCATATGTAATCACAGAAAAAGCCTTTCTCTCCTTCTTCCCCCCATCTGATTCATAGCAGAGCCCTCAGAAGTTGGAAAAAGATAAATTCTGAAAATGAGAGCAGTTGTTAACCCATTTATTCCTGGTAGATTTTTTTCCCCTGAAAAATTTTTTAGGGGGAAGGAGGAGAGACCCCCTACTCGCTAGAGATTATTATAGATCCCCATCCCTTCCCCTCCCACCCCCCCACACACTTAAAGAAGTTTGACTCAAAGGGAGATTGCAGTTAGATCCTTCCACCATGTTGTTACTTAGAGCCAGCAGCAATAATTATACAAAGACATAGGCAGAGCTTGGCCAATTTTGGCAGAGTGGATCACAGCCTTTTAGTGGAATAGAACTGCCAGAGTTTGATATCTGCTTTCCATGCTTGCTCCTGGAAAAAAAAATCTCAAAAGACCTTTAGCTGGCTCAGAGTTAAACTCAATGTCCCTGCAGTGGTACCTTGTTAAAATATCCACCAAGAAATTCTTTTGAGTTCCATGACCCTGATCCCTTTTAATAGAGCCTTAACTCTCCTCTCCACACCTTCTCATCCGTGTGACTTTTGTTCATTTCCTTCCAGAAATCTTGCATCCAAGTTTTATCCTGAATGCCTTTCTTCAGTTATTTTAATATTTTGTTGATACCCAGTGATTCATTTGGACTGGCCATCTGCTATACCTCATTCTCACTACATGACTGGGCCACCTTTCTTTTCCGGTCATGCCTGTCCTCAGTGATATCTTTTACACTAGTAATATGCCACAGACCTACTTAACACCCTGATAAAGGTGTGCCTGTTCTTTTTTTTTCATCCACACTAATGACTTATAGCAATAAAAATAAAACAGGAATCAAGATAAGCAAGCTAAAAACTCAAAATAATAGGATTTCATTTTTTTTCTTTAAAAGTTTTATCAGGTCATTTCCTGATATTCCTCTGTGCCCAATAAAATCTCTCATGAAAAACAAGCAAACAAGTACCTTCTCCCTTTCTTCACAGAGAATCTGGTTGTTCTCTAGAACAGAAATTAGTTATTTCAGTGACTATTAGTCACTTGTCAACAAGCACTTCCTTACTATGGTTGGGGATACAAGTGGAAAGAGACAGACTCTGCCCTCAGGGAGCTTTAAGTCTCTGGGAGGACTTCTAATAAAGGAAGCTGAAAAGCAAGTGGGAAGGACAGGGAATGAAGGGACCTGGGGAGGAAGCATGATAGTGATGGTCTAGACTTTGATCTGGCCAGGAATGAAGGAATTCAGCTGCTTTTTAGTTTTATTTTGGCTCACATTTTTTTTTTAGTCATTGGTGTATATTGCTCTTTTGGTTTTTTAAATTTTATTTAGCTCTAGGTCAGCTGTATCTCCCTAGAACCAATGTATATTAGATCTGAAAGGAGGATGGAGGCACTTAAGGCCAGCTCCCTCCTTTTACAGATGAAGAACAAGTTTAGAGAGGTTTAAGTGACTTGTTCAACCTCACAGAGGTAATATAATAATAATAATAATAATGATAAAACTAACATTTATATAGTATTTATTATGTACCAGACACAATGCTAGGTTCTTTACAAATATTATCTCATTTTATCTTCATAATAATTCTGGGAAGTAGGTAGGTGCTGTTATTACACCTATTTTACAGATTTTACAGATGTTTTACAGATAAGGCAACCCCCCCAAAACAAACAAGCAGTTAAATGATTTGCCCAGTCACACAAGCTAGTAAGTGTCTGAGGCCAGATTTGAGTTCAGGAAGAGGAGTCTTTCTGATTTTAGGCCTGACATTCTCTCTTCCTTTATTTACAGCTGTACTTATATTTTAGAGATGACGAAAGTAAGGACTACTTAGGTAAAATGCTTGCCCAAGGTTGGACAATTCAATAAGTGTCTGCTCAGTCAGCCAACTGATCACTAAATATTTGTTAAGCACCTACTATGTACCAGGCACTTTGCTAAGAGCTTCAAATATGAAGGAAAGCAAAAGGACAATCTCTGCTCTAAAGGAGCTCCCCATGTTATGGGGGAGACAACATACAAACCAACTACATACAAATAAGCTATCTACAGGATCAATTTGAAATAATCAACAGAAAGAAGGCACTAGAATTAAGGGAGATGGACATTTCCTGTAGGTGGTTTTTTTTTTTTTTTTTTTTGCTGGGGCTTAAAGAGACAGAGATGTGGAAGAAGACTATTCCAGATATGAGGGACAGCCAGGGAAAATCATCAGAATTAGAAAATGAGGTGTTTTTTTTTTAAAAACCAACTCATTATTCTTTTTATTTTTTTCAAATACCTATAGGAACAACTTTTTTAACAATTGCTTTCTGACCTTTTGCAATCCAAATTCTTTCTCTCCCCACTCCTCTCCAGGAGGCAAACAATCAGATATAGGTTATTCCAGTGTGGTTTTGCAATACAAATTTCCCTGTTGGTCATCTTGTGAAAGAAGACATATATCTTGCACATGCAAGAAAAAATTCATAAAGGAAATAAGGCAAGAAATGGCATGGTTCCTTCTGTGGTGGTTGTGGCTAGTAATTTTCATCAAGATTCCCTTTTGGCTGTTTTAGGTCCTTTCAAAGCTGATAATAGTTTAGTTGGCCATTGCATAATATTTCTGTTGCTATAATTCTGCTCACTTTACTTTGCATCAGTTCACATAATTCTTTCCAAGCTTTCCTGAAATGATCCTGTTTGTTGTTTCTTATGGTACAAGAGCACTCCATTGCAATAATATACCACAGCTTGTTCAGACATTCCCCAGTTGATGTTGGATTTTTTTCAGTTTCTAATTTTGCTTCCACAAGGAGAGCTGCTATAAATATTTTTGAACATGTAGGCCCTTTTCCACTTTTTTGGATCCCTTTGGGATATAGACCTAGTCGTGATATTTCTGGGTTAAAGGGTATTCACAGTTTTATAGTCTTTTTTTGGCATAACTCCAAATTGCTCTCCAGAATGGTCATTTCAGTTTATACCTCCATCAAGAAGAGTGTTAGTGTTCTGATTTTCCCACATCACCAGTGTTTATCATTTTCCTTTTTTGTCATATCAGTTCATCTGCTGGTAGGTATGAGGTGGTATCTCAGAGTTGTTTTAAATTTGTATTTTTCTAATCAATAAGGATTTCTTATGACTATAGATGTTTAGATTTCTGCTTCTGAGAGCTACCTGTTCATATCCTTTGACCATTAATGAATTGGGGAATGACTTGTATTCTTATAAATTGCCTCAGTTCTCTACATATTTGAGAAATAAGGCCTTCGTTAGAGATGTTTGCTATAAAACTTCCCCCCAGTTATGTTTCCCTTCTAATCATGCTTGCAATAGTTTTGTTTGTACAAACCCTTTTTAATTTAATGTAATCAAAATTACATCTTCATTAGGGGATTGAGGTCCAGCTTCCCACAGAATCATAGGTTTAGAGTTGAAAGAGACTTTTAGAGGTCATCCTCATTTTAAAGATGAAGAAAGTGAAGATATAACAAGAACAAGCCTGGGGGGGTAGGGAGAATTTGAACCTTGGCTCTCTAAATCTACTGTACCTTGTTGCCTCCTAGTAGATAAGATATTCCCTAAGGCATAAAGGACTGCTAAAAGGGGGGAAAGGTCAGAAGGGTCTGACCACTTCATAACCAGCCTGGAGAGGACCTTTTCCTTACTCTTTTCCATGATACTTTGCCTTCTCACAGTTCCTTAAACAAGATTGGAAGTCTTTCCAAACCTCCTTAATTCCTTTTACTGATTTATTTATTTTCCTTCCAAGATCTATTTATTTATTATCCTTCCTTTTATTGATTATTTCCAATTAATTTTGTCTGTAGTTTGTGCTTGTTTGTTTGCCTGTTGTTTCCCCCAAAGGATTGTGAAATCCTCTAGGGAAGGGACTATCTTTTGCCTTTTTTTGTTTAGCACATAGTAGGTTCTGAATAAATGTCATTTACTGAGAAAACACTCTACTCCAACTGTGTATTTTCCCTATGCCTGCAATGCTCTCCTTCCTTCCCTCAGGTGCCTGTTTTTCCTAGCTTCCTTCAGGTTTCAGCCAAAATTCCAAGAAGCTTTTCCTGGTCTCTTCAGATTGATTATTTCTAATTTATCCTTTATATAATCTTTCTGGCAAACAGAGGGAGAAGAAATGGAACCAGTGTCGGGTTTTATATTCTTGGGCACAAAGATCACTGCATTCAGAGCCACGAAATTAAAAAACCCTTGCTCCTTGGAAGGGAAGCAATGGCAAATCTGGGTAGCATACTAAAAAGCAGATTATCACCTTGCCATCAAAGGTCCTTATAGTCAAGGCTAGGGTTTTTCCAGTTAGCAATATATAGCTGTGAGTGTTGGATTATAAGAAAAGCTGAGTGCTGCGGAATTCAGGCTTTTAAATTGTGGTGCTAGAGAAGACTTTTGAGAGTCCTTTGGATAGCAAGGAGATCAAATCAGTCATTAATTAAATTAATTAGTACTCTTTATTGGAAGAACAAATACTGAAACTGCTGCTGCTTAAATACTTTGGCCACATAATGAGAAGACAGGACTCATTGGAAAAGACCCTGATGTTGGGAAGGATTGAAGGCAGAGGATGAGATGGATAGGTGGTCTCGTGGAAGCAAAGATAGTGGACAGTAGAAGGGCCTGGCATGCAGTGGTCCAGGGGATCAAGAAGAGTCAGATGTGACTGAGTCACTAAATAACAATAATGTCTTGTTTGTACATAGTTGTTTGCATGTTGTCTTTTCCATTAGATTGTGAGCTCATTGAGGGCAGGGATGGATGGTATTTGCCTCTCTTATCATTTACCACTGTGCTTGGCAGTCAATCAATCAATCAATCAATCAATACTTACTTGCACATAGTAAGTGCTGTCTAGCTGGTTCAATGCTGGAACAATAATGACTATTTCCAAGGTTGAGGGCAATAAGTTCCCCTGAGGCTCCACACTTAAGTTCTCTCTTTAAGGGAAGGGATTTACCTCTATTACTAGTTGATCATTATAATAAATAGCTTTAAATGAGCTTCAATATCTTTAAATTTAACCAAGGGACGCCCTATATTAGTGCTTTAAAGTTTGTGAATCTCTTTACATATATTATTTCATTTGATTTAATATACTCTCCATAAAACCTATTGAAAGGGCCCTTTCCCTTTTAACATCTTCCTCTTTTATTTGTCTCTTCTTTCCCTCAAGATCTATAATTCAGAACAAAAACATATCCTTTTTTTGTGGCATTCTAAATAAAAGCTTACAGAATCATTAACTTTTAGGGCTAGAAGGGACTTTAGAGACCCCTTTATTTTACAAATAGGGAAATGAAGGTCTAGAGATATTTCCTATTCTTAATTTTTTTTTTTTTAATCCTCTTGCCTTCTGTGTTGGAACTGATTGGTAAGGGCTAGGCAAATGACTTGCCAAGGGGTCATACAAGTAGAAAGTGTCTGAGGCCAAATTTGAACCCAGGACCTCCTATTTCCAGGCCTGGCTCTCATATCACCGAGCCATCTCGCTGCCCCTCTGTTCCTAATTTTTTAAAATGGAGAGGGGAACAGGTAAGTGAAATATCATCTCCTTCAGGGTCATTTTTAAAAGGTGTGTTTTGGGATGTGTGGATTTTAATTTAATTTTTTTTTTGTTTTTTTGTTTTTATTTTTACTGATATGTTGAGGTTTACTGACTCCTTTAAGGTGTGGCTTTTGATAGCAGAAAGTCCCCTCCATGGTTTTGCCCACACCTTCTGCCCCTGATATTCCACTGATGTGGTGACTTGACTTGGTAAGGCTGGCTTCTGGGTGTGTCTGCTGAGCCCCTTTAGCATTCATTCAAGTTCCTGCCTTGTTTCCTGCCTTTCAGTTATTTGGTTGCCGCTCAGTTTTCTCTAGTAGGGCAGGGCTAATGATTAAAAATATTCTAGGGTTGCTGATTAATTCAGGACCTCATTCCTTGCCTCTCCAAATCCACTTACTACATTCATCCTGATAAAGAGGTCTGGCTTGGTTAGACATCTGGATTTGACCTTGGCATGGAGTGGGCTTTGCCAGCTCTAGGGAAGGTCTGAAAATACATACCCCGCTCCCCAGTATGAACACAATTTTTCTTATTAAGGAATCGGCTACGTGGGCTAAATAAGGGGAAGGTACTGACATTGAAACTCAGGGTAGGGTCGTGCAAAACTGAGTGGATTCCAGGTTCCACTCACTGACTGTCCTTGTGTGACTTTGAGAAAAAGCGATGACTACTCTGGGCCTCAGTTTCCTCATATGTAAAATGCCTCCTCCAATCCTGTGACCTCCAGTGGCCCCTTCCAGTTCTCATCTCTGGTCTGGAAGTCCTAGGTGTGGGCCTCTAGTTTTGTGATCCAGGACAAAGAACACAACCTTTTAGAGCTCAATTCCCTTTTCTCTAAAATGGAGATGATGGTCCCCAGGCTTCCTGCTTTATCAGCTTGTTACCCAGAAAGTGCTTTTAACCCTTGAGATACATAGGAATGTGAGTTGATTTTATTCTGTGTTCCAAGATCCCTTCCTGAAATTAAGTCTGTGGTTCTGTGATCCTTGTGAATAAGGCACCCTCATGTCAATCTGCTCAAAGGAATACCCTTTTACCCCAGCCCAGCTCACTTGTGAAAGAAGTCTTTCTTTCCCAGCTGTGCTCCTAAGCCCAAGGGTTTGAATTGAAATGATGCACTTTTAAAAAGTCATTTTAAAAAGTGCCCTTTGTTGCATTATGCCCTCCCCCCTCTGCCTCTTTTTGGGGTGTGCATTCCAGCCTTGCTTACAGTTCCCCCTTGTGTGTAGAAACCTCCTAGCTCTGACCTTGACTTCTCTGCTGAAGCCCAAAGCCAAGTCTTGGTTATTCTTTCCAGCCATTCCCAAATCAAAGTGGATCTTGATGGTACCAATGATAGGTGAATGTAATGCAGATGGGAGGGGATGGATGTGGAACCCACTTCAGTTTGGGGCTTTGCCATTTACTCTCCTGGCCATATCACTTAACCTCCCAGAATCACCCCCATGAAAGCTTGTTCCTTCCCTTTCCCCTCTCCTCCAAGAAACTCTCCTGAGGTCCCAGATCACAAAGACAGTCAAGATGTTGTTGGCCAATCATTTTCAGTTGTGTCTGACCCTTTGTCACCCCATTTGGGGTTTTCTTAGTGAAGATACTGGAGTGGTTTGCCAATTCCTTCTGTTAAAATAGTTAAGTTAGTGAAGCCAAAATTTGAATCCAGGTTCTATAACTCCAAATGGAAGGTGATTTAATTGATTATAATTTGTCTCTAGGAAAGATGCAAATTTTTTTCTCATAACCATTTTTTTACTTTTAATTTTTTTTTCAAATTACATATAGAAACAATTTTTTACAATTATTTTCTGACATTTTGCTATTCCGATTTTCTCCTGGCCCTCCCCCCAGGCAGAAAGTGGTTTATTCTAGGCTACCCCAGTGCTTTCATGCAATACATATTTCTGTAATTCCCCATGTGTGACTGAAGACATATCACACATACAATAAAAAACTCTTGAAGGAAATAAAGTGAAAGACAGCAGCTTACACTATTTCAATAGCCTCCTAATTGCTAACCACATCCCACCCCGCTTCTAGGCTCTCCCTGTCTCATCCGTTCTCCTTGACACATCTGCCAAATTATATTCTTAAAGCACAGATCTGACTATGTCGCTTCCATGTCAGGCAACTTGAGGAGTGACTTCCTGTTGCTTCTAGGATCAAATAGAAATTCCTCTGTTGGATTTTTAAAGCCATTCACACTTTAGCTCCAGCCAACTTTCTCAATTATGGGCAGTAAGCACATAGTTCAACCAAAATGGTCTGCTTGCTATTCCCCATCCTAGATTGTTTTATTCCCTGCTTTCTCCAGACCTTTTTGTGCAAGATAACCACCATTCCTGGAATGTATGAATTTTCTTTTCACCTCTAACACAGGATCCTTATCTTCTTTCTTTCTTTTTCCAAACCCTTACCTTCTGTTTTAGGATCAATACCGTGTATTGGTTCCCAATAGGGGTTAAATGACTCGCCTGAGATTTACACAGCTAGGAAGTGTCTGAGGTCTGATTTGAACCCAGGACCCTCCCCCTCTTCTAGGATGGCTTTTAATCCTCTGAGCCAGTTCAATGCTCCTTCCTTAACTTCTTTCAAAGTTCAGCTCTGATGTCATTTTCTCTAGTTAAATAGGAAATCTCTCCTCATTCTTCTAGATGCTAGTGCCCTCCTCCCCAAAATTTTTTTCTATGTTTCTTAAGTTTTTATGTATTCAGTAAACACAAACATACTATTTTTGCTCTAATACAATGTAGTCTCAGGGTAGATTTTTTTTGTCTTTGTATCCCCAAGGCCTTGTACAATGCTCTGTACATAATAGAACCTCGTTAAATGTTTCCTTGGATAGCATTAGATTGCTGGGCTTCACCTATAGATAATCTTCCCGCCCCCCATCTTCCCTCAAATTAAGTGAAGGTTCTGAGAGACTAGCCAGAACCTCTTCCCTTTGTCCTGCCCAGGTAAAAATAGGGCTCCAGAATGATCCAGCCTCTGCCTCCCCATTTTTAGGTTTGGCACTTAGTAGGCCCTTAATAAATTCTTAGAGAATTGAATTCCCTTTTCCATGAAAAGACCCAGGTTAGAAATGGAAGAATTTCTAAGGAAACTGTTTAAAACCAATCTATTCCTCCTTCATCCCCTGAAGGCCCAAAAGATCCCTTGTTTTAATCTATACTGTAATGCTAATAGGATCAGGCCAGATGGCTCCTCTCTAGCATTTGGTACCTCCATTGAAATCTTCAGGCTAGTCAGTCAGATGGATGAGGCATCTGGGAGCAAGGAGGAACCTCTCTGTGCTGCTCTACATTATATTAACCTGGATAGACGCAGAGGACCAGCCTTGAGGATGTTCTATTAATATGTTCTGGTGGAGGGGAGTGGAATTAGTAGTCGAAAGACCTCAGTTCTTTTGGTTGCTATATGGAATACCCTTTTCTTATCCCTTTTGGCCTCTGCAGCCTTTCTTTTCTCCTGAATACCTTCTTCTCACTAGGCCACACCAAAGCGCTCTTTGGGTTCTCCTCCTACTTTTTCAGCCTATTTTTTTAATTGGCGCTGAAGAGATTTCCCATTTATCTCATCTGTGCTGAGTATTTTTGTTATTTTGTTCAAATGATTAAAGTTAATAGGCAATATTTACTTACCAGGGCAGCTAGGTGACACAGTGGATAAATTACCAGGTCTACAGTCTGGAGGATCTGGATTCCAGTGTGACCTCAGATAAGTCCTAGCTGTGTGACTCTGGGCAAATTACTTAACTGATTGCCTAGCCCTTGTTACTCTTCTGCCTTAGAATTTATACCAAGACAGATGTTTAAAAAAAAATATATATATATATAAAATAAAATATGAATTAATAAAATATAAAATAAAATAAAACATATATTAAAAATTTTACATATATAAAATATATAATATATTTTATTTATATTTTTACATTTAAATAATATATTTACATATATATGTATATTTACTTGTCTCCAGAAGGACCTTCTTATACTTCATGTGTGTAGCTAAGTTAGTTACTGGAATAGGGACTCTCAGGCTTCTATATAATAGAGCACATTGGTCCAATGAATTGATCCAGTTATTCTCTTTGAAGTTGAGAGAGTGTATTGAGGTGATTATTTATTTATTTTAAAGACTGAATTTCCTTATCTTTCTCAGCCTAGAAGTACAGGGGCTGGCTACTTACACACCCCCATCCCAGTCTTGATCAGTAGGAGAACTTTGACCTATTCAGGTTCCAGCCTGGGCCAGTTCACCCCTCTTGAGGTAACCTCCCCTCCTTATCCCACTTGGGGGAGGGATGGAGGGGTTCATTGTTTTGATGCCCAACTTAATGGAGACGCTCATTTGACATAGCCCACTGAAACTCAGGACTCTTGAGCTCAAAGGGTTCACCAGCCTCAGTTTCCCTGGTAGCTGAGATTTACAGGTATGGGTCATCACTGCTGACTATGTGATTACTTTATTTATTGAGTTCTGGGAACACAAACTAGAATATACGAGTCTTTGTCATCAAGATCTATATTTTCTTCTTGGGGAAAAAATAAAGGCTGAGGTGCAATGGCGAGAATACTGAATTTGACATCAGATCTCTATCACTTTTTAAAAAAATGTGTGTGACTTTGGGAAAAGTGCTTAACCTCACCATATAATGAGGAAATATAAGGAGCCTAGCTAGATCCCTGAGTCATGGGGATGGCATATCCCTGTGGATTAGCATCATCCCATAACTGCCCCCTCCAAAGCTGTGATCACTTCACCTTAGTTACAGCTCTGCTGGTCATTGATAATAGAGCTTGGGAGGGTATGGATTCATTCACTTCTTCTGTCAACCCTTGGAGTAGATCATCTCTCAGGTCCATTCTAGCTCCAGTGATCTGCATTTATAAATGACATTAGAAAAAAGCACAGACAATAAATATATGCTGCGTGGCCAAGTTGATACAGATAGGGGCATGCTGGTAAATGTCTAATAATCAATTCTCTGAAAAGAATAATGTGTATAGGATACCTTCTTAAGTTTAATCTGAATTATGAATATTTCTCTACCACTTTAAGTCTAGACAATCAAAACAATAAGTCAGTCCCTGATTTGTAGTGCTCCTGAGGCACAAATGCTTCCACTAATCATTTAACAATTGTCTGGAGCCAATTTGATCTGGCTCCAGCACATCCCTGGTATGGTTTTTCTTGCCTAGAATCATTTGTTGTTATTTCGTCATCATCCCATTGGATCTTTTTGTTGTTGTTGTTGTTGGCAAAGGTACTGGAGTAGTTTGCCATTTCCTTCTCTAGTTCATTTTACAGATGAGGAACTGAGGCCAACAGAGTTAAGTGACTTGGCCAGGGGCACACAGCTAGAGTTTGAGAATTTGAACTCATGAAGATGAGTCCTTCTGATTCTCTGTCAGTTCTCTTTCCACAGCACCACCTCGCTGCCCACCTAAAATCCTAGAACCTTGGAATTAGGAGGAGGAAAGGTTTCTTCCCCACTATTCTAGACCTCTTCCATTCAAATTCTTTGCACCTTCTTGGACCCTTGAAAACCTCACTTCTTCCAAGTGTCACCTCATCCCCAGGCATCCTCTTTGGAACTGGTTGAGTCTTTTATGACCTCTAGCCCAGGAGAGGAAATTAGTTCACAGACAAAACTGGGAAGTCTGCTCTGAAGGAGTTTGTGTTCTATTATGGAGGAAATGACATGTCTAGAGACAGTAGAAAGAAAAGCAAGCATTGGCTTTGACATCAAAGGACTGAAATTCATATTCAAGATTCACTACTTTACTAGCCAGGGACCTTTGGCAAATTACATAACTTCTCTTAGCCTCAATTTCCCTGTTTATAAAATAAGGTTTTGGACTATATGATTTCCAAGGTCCCTTCTAGCCACGAATCCTATAATCATTTTTCTTTTTCTCTAAGGTCCACTTTGTCACTGGCCATGATAGAGGAATGTACTATTCTTTTTAAAATGTAGTTATTAGATTTATTTAATAAAAGCCTGTTTCTTACTCTTAATTAAAAGGGCAGGTACATCGAATATTTTCTAATTCTCCAAGAAAATGAAGTTGTCTTTTACTTGGATGTGGCCTTTGATTAGCCTTGTTTTATTTTTCTTTGAATCAGGGGCTCTAACAGAAAAAAAATTTATTTTTTAGTAATCCTAAAATAGAGCCCTTTCTCCCTGATGAGGGTTCTTAAACTGTGTTGTGATAAAATTCTCTGGAGACTGTATACTAATTTATACTTGTTTATTAGTAGAGGTTTGAGAAAGTGGGGAGGGGAAGTGGGAGGTAGGGAGGGAGAGAGGGATGGAGGGAAAGAGAGAGGGAGGGAGACAGAGG
>NC_058131.1:182043082-182151814 GCF_016433145.1 Gracilinanus agilis | reverse complement strand
AGAGAGAGAGAGAGAGAGAGACAGAGACAGAGACAGAGACAGAGACAGAGACAGAGACAGAGAGAGACAGAGAGATCACAAGATACCCTGGCTGTGCTACCTAACTAAAAACCACTTCCAAGCTTCCCAACTAATCCAGTTAAAGGCTCTAGAGAAAGGAGAGAGAATGGCTCATGTCCAACAAGAGAGAGAACTTCCTCTGTCCCTTCCCTTATAAAGCCAGTGTTCGACACTCCTCCTAGGACTCTGGTTAAAACTCAGTCTGGGGGGTGACTCATGTCACTCAACACCTGGAGACTTCCATCAGCCCCTTCTGTCCAGTAGGACATAGTAGGCATGCATGGCCAGTCAGAGGCTGGGGATGGTGTCAGCCAAGTTCTCAAATGGAATAAGAGGGTACAATTTATATTAAATTGAACTTGTTTATATCTATAAATATGCTATATATATATATTTTTTTATCTACTTATCTACTTATCTAGACATGGATGGATATAAGTATATATACATATATGTTTGTGTGCACATATATATTTATGATGTATTTCAGTGTAATTTGGTTTACTTTGTGATCTCATGTGTTTTATTTTATGCATTTAAAAACATTCTGAGGAGGCTTTACTCATCAGTCAGAGACCACAACACAAAAATTATTAAGATTGAGTTAGGGATAGCTAGGTGACTCAGTGCCCTTGAGAGCCAGGCTTTGAGGATGAGGTCCTGGGTTCAAATTTGACCCTAGATACTTCTTAGCTGTGTTACCTTGCACAAGTCATTTGACCCCAAATGCCTAACCTTTGCTGCTCTTCTGCCTTAGAACTGACACTTAGTATTGATTCTAAGACAGATGGTAAAGGTTAAAAAAGAATGTTTGAGTTAGAGGCAATCTTGCTGCAGTAGCAAAAACTGCCCCACTGTGGGGCAAGTCATTTATTTTTATTATTTTTTTTAATTTAAATATTTTTTTAGAAAAATTTTCCATGGTTACATGATTCTTGTTTTTACTTTCCCCTTCACCACCACCCCCATATCTAATGCACATTTCCATTAGTTTTAACATGTGTGATCAATAAAGATTTATTTACATGTTATTGATAGTTGCATTGGTGTGGTCGTTTCAGGTCTATATCCCCAACCATGTCTACATCAACCCATGTGTTCAAGCAGTTGTTTTTCTTATATGTTTCCTCTCCTGTAGTCCTTCCTCTGAATATGGGTAACGTTCTTTTCCATAAATCCCTCAGAACTGTCCTGGGTCATTGCATTGCTGCTAGTACAGAAGTCCATTAATTCTATTTTACCACAGTGTATCAGTCTCTGTGTACAATGTTCTTCTGGCTCTGCTCCTTTCACTCTGCATCTGTTCCCGGAGGTCTCTCCAGTTCACATGGAATTCCTCCAGTTTATTATTCCTTTTAGCACAATAGTATTCCATCACTAGCATATACCACAATTTGTTCAGCCATTCCCCAATAGAAGGGCATACCCTGGGGCAAGTCATTTAACCACTTTCAACCTTGATTTTCCAATCAGAAAAATGAGGGGATTGGACTAGGTGACTTCTATGATTTCTCCCAATTCAAAATCTCATTCAGCTTTAATTTCCATGGAAAAAGTGCTGAGGTTAGCCTGGTGGAAAAAGTGCTGAGGTTAGCTTATATATATATAAAAAATATTTTTATATATGTATGTATGAGGAAATATTGTTCTGATGCAGTGTTTGTTAAAGGAGTTTCCTACCTACTGGGAGGATGTGGCTTTGGCTTCAGATTCTTTGCTGATCTCTGTTTTTAATTACCTCATATGAGCTTTGACCTTTTGCCAACACCGTCTTGAGCGAACCTTCCTGTCCCCTTAGGAGTGAAATGAGATGGACCCTTCACCTTGGCAGACTCACCTGGTCAGTGGGGCCGGTCATGTAGCTAGAATGACTTCAGAGTATGAGGTCTGTGTAGCCACATCATCACTGATGGTGACTGCCAGATCTTTACACCAGCCTTGCAGATTGTGAAAGCACCAACTTTCTTTGCATTCCTTTCTGAAGACCAGCATGGTATAGTAGAAAGATGACTAGAGCCAAAAAACAGGGTTCAGATTCTGACTGTACCCCTTATGAGCTGTGACTGTGGGTATGTCCCTTCTTTTCTTGGGCCTTCACTTTTCTGATGGATAAGATGAATTGGCTTGTTCCAGTCAGTTTCACGAGGTTTTATCAAGTGTCCACCTTGACGAAGACATTGCAAAATCACTGGGAGACAGGGGCAAAATGGGAAACTATGAGTGCCCTCAAGCCAGGTTCTGTTGGGACGTGACTATAGTCGCACAGATCAGCAGCTCCATCAGTAACACAAATTTGAGGAGGCAGTGTATTAAAAACCAAATGCTTCATGGGTTTTTTAGGTTCTCTGAAGCTCTAAAATCCTACAGTCCTGGAACTCTTATTGCATTTTTTTGTCTCTCTTTGATCAATTTAAAAAAATTTTAAAAATCTCTGTATTCGAGGCAGCAGATGACCCTGGGTTCTCAAAGGCAGAGGCAGTGGAGTTTGACATGGTTTGGATAGGATTCCTGCCCTTTAGGAGAGCCTTGTTGAGGAGACAAGTTAATGGCCTATAAAACTGGCCAAAAAATTCCCAGGTGTGTAATCGCCTGCAGAGTTTCCTAGTATAACTGAAAGTTCAGAGAATGGGGGAGTCGGTGAGGATAAGAGGCTTCAGGTACGACTTTATGAAAGATGGGGACCTTGAAAAATGATTTTGAATTTGGAGTCCCCTGGAGCAATAAGACAATATTACATGATACAAAGTAGATTATGATAGAAACAAAGGACAGGACCCTTTGAGAATCAAAGAAGACTTCCCAGAAATGGTATAGAATTTGGAGTCACCTGGAGCAATAAAACAATATTACATGATACAAAGTAGATTATGATAGAGACAAAGCAGAGGACATGCTGAAAATCAAAGGCATCACAGAGGAGGGGGCACTTTATAGCAGACACTGTAAAGAAGGAAAAACATTTGGGGGTGGGGTGGCCTGCAGGAATAAAGAGAGGCAGGAGAATTCAAGATAACCCTGGAAAACAGCCAGAAAGAAGGCCAGCATGTCTAGGAGAGAGACTGCATGAAGGGGAGTAGAATGGAAATGCCCATTAGAGCCAGATTGTGGGGAGGTGGTAGTTGATGGTGGTTAACCAGGAATTTCCATTTTATTCTGTAGACAACATGGAACCACTGAAAAGTTTTGACAAGAGGAATAATGTGGGGCAGTTTAGGAAAGGTGACGGGAAAGGAATGGAGCCTAGATCGATGTGATTAGAATTCTATTTTAGGAAGAGAAGATTAATTAGCCTGACCACAGAGCATAGGATGGATTGAAGTGGGGAGAAGCTAGAAGTTGAGAGACCAGTTTAGGAAACTTACCCAGTAATCAATGAAACTGCCTAGAGGTAACCTGAGACACACCCCTGGGCCTTTGAGTCAGAAAGTTGTTGTTCAGTCACTTCAGTCCTTTCAGCTTTGTGTGACTCTTCATGACCCCATTTGGGGTTCTCTTGACAGAGATATTAGAGTGGTTTGCCATTTCCTTCTCCAGGCCATTTTACAGATGAGGAAACTGAAGCAAACAGGGTTAAGTGACTTGCCCAGGGTCATACAGCTAGTGGGTGTCTGAGGCCAGATTTGAATTCAGAAAGATGTCTTCCTAACTCCAGACTTGAAGCTCTCTTCACTGTGCCACTTAACTGTTCCCTTGAGTCAAGAAGACATCAATTCAAATATAATTTCAGTCACTTAGTAGTTGTGGGATTCTGGACAAATTACTTAATTTCTTTCTTCTTCAATTACTTCAACCATTGAATGAGGGTAATAATAGCACCAACCTCCCAGAGTTGTGAGGATCAAATGAGAAAATAATTATAAAGTGCTTTGCCCAGTTCCTGGCACAGAGTAGCTGCTTCTTTTCCTTTAACAAACATGTATTAAGTACCTTTTAAGTGTCAGGCACTATGCTAAGAACTTGGGACACAAAGAAAACCAAAAGATTGGACTTTGAGCTCCTTGAGAGCAGAAACTATCTTTTGGCTTTCTTTGTGTCAAAGTCCAATGGGGAAAAGAGCACATAAATGATGCACAAACAAGCTCTCTACAGAAGCACATGGAGGTAACCAAGAGAGGGAAGAACTAGAATTTTAGCTAGGACTTAAAAGAAGCCAGAAGGTAGAGATGAGGAGGGAGGAGGGCATTCTAGGCATGGAGGAAAACCAGTGAAAATGCTTGGAGTTGGAGACGGAGTTTCTTTCTTAAGGAACAGCCAGGAGACCGGTGTTACTGAATCAGAAGAACATGTAGGTTTGGGACGTTAAGGTATAAGAAGGCTATAAAGATGGAGAAGGGGCTATATTGTGTAGGAAGGGCTTTGAACACCAGAGTATTTTATATTTGATTATTGATCCTGGAGGGGAGGAGGGGCTTCTGGAGTTTTTGGGGAGCTGACATGGTCAGACCTATACTTTTTTTTTTTTTAACCCTAACCTTCTATCTTAGTGTCAATACCAAATATTGGTTCCAAAGCAGAAGAGCGGTAAGGGCTAAGCAATGGGGATTAAGTGCTTGACCCAGGGTCACACAGCTAGGAAGTATCTAAGCCCAGATTTGAACCCATGACTTCCTGTCTCTAGGCCTGGCTCTCTATCTCCTGAGCCACCTAGCTGCCCTACACCTGTACTTTTTAAGGTCATTTGACAGTTGAGTGTAGGATAGACTTCAGTGGGAAGGATTTGTGGTATCAAGACCTACCAGTTACTATGGTCTAGACTTGAAGTGATGAGGTCTGCACCTAGGCGGTAGCAGTGTCAAAGAACGGAAGGGAAATGTTTGAGAGATGTTACAAAGATTAAAAATGGCAGACCTTGACATAAGATTGGATATGGAAGTAGGAGAGAGAATGAGGAGTTGAGGATGACTCCTTGGATGGAGCTCGAGTGACTGGGAGGCTGGTGGTACCTTTAGCATTCAGAGAGAAGTTTAGAAAAAGGAGAGGTTTTGGAGGGAGGAAAATAATAAGTTCTCTTTGGGAAATGTTAATGACCTGGGCAAGAGGGAAAGAGGTCATGGAAAGAAGGCAATGATGTGAGAGAGAACATGGAGATAGATTTGAAAGGACTTAGTGTTTGGATGTAGAAGAGGAGAATCAAAGATAATTAAATGGTTTGGTTTTGTACATGAGTGATATTGTCATTAACTGAAGGAGAGAAGTCAAGAAACAAGATGGATATTTTGAACTTGTTGAGTTTTGAGGTGTGAGGAATAATGCTGTCCTTTAGCCAGGTTGAAAGTTCCTGTCTCTGCTTTGGGGTCTCAAAGAAATCTATGGAATTATCTCAAAGTTCTAATAAGTGATAGAAGTAGTAGAAAATTGGGAGAAGCTCCAGAAAACTGGAAAGCAGCAAATGTTATGCCGATTTTTTTTTTAAAATGGGAAAGGTTACATTCTAGAAACTCCAGATTGATAGACTTGGTGCCTCTCTTTGCCAAAATTCTAAAATAGATCATTAAATAGGTAGTTCGTGAGTATTTAGAAAAGGAAGTGGTAATCACAGGAAACCAGCAGGAGTTCACTGAGAACAAGGCATACCAAGCCAAGTTAATTTCCTTGTTTTTTCATAAGGTTTGTAGATGAGTAGTTCTAAAGAGTGTTTAAGTTTAGCAAGATAATATCCTAATAGATTAAATGGACAAACAGGGTTTTATTGTGAATACATTTGAGTAGGGTTGTAGCTGTTTGAACAAATGCATTCAGAGTTATGATTTTAGTGATCCATGGACTAACAACCAGGAGGAGATCTTTCAGGAACAGCTACAAGGGTCTGTTTTGGGCTTTGTCTCTTTTAAATAATTTTTTTAAATGTTTTGGATGAAGACAGAAAACATGCTTACCACAAATGACACAAAACTGAGATCGTGTTGTTTACCTTGTGGGATAAAAATGATGGAATAAAAACAAGATAAAATACAACTAAGAAAATATTCCTTACAAGTTTTGGATCAAAAAACTCTGCTTTGGTACCAGTTCATAGGAATTGCATTAAGCTCACTTTTGTCCCTTCTCTCTACACACATTACCAGGGGATTTAGTTTAGATCCTCCTCATTTAGTGTTTGAATCCCAGCTCTGCTCCGCCCTCTGTGACTGTTTATAATTTACTTATCCTTCCTGAGCCCATTCCTTCATCTGTAAAATAAAGATGATTTTTAGGGGACTTTTCCACTCTTAAATTCTATGTAGAAGTATCCTTGCCAACACACCCATATAACAGGTGTTGTCCACATCAGTTTAAAAAAATTTTTTTTAAACCCTTACCTTCTGTTCTATAATCAGTACTGTGTATTGGTTCTAAAAAAGAAGAGTGATAAGGGCTAGGCAGTGGGGGTTAAGTGACTTGCCCAGGGTCACACAGCTAGGAAGTATCTGAGGCCAGATTTGTATATCAGTTTTTATTAGCAATTATTTTAGAAGATATTGTTGGATTTAGTATTTATATCATGAACATTTGAGAGCCCTGGCATGTTTGGGCTTAAGAGTTAGAAAGACTAATCTTGAATCATGGCTCTGGCATTTGCCAACTGTAACTTGGACAAGTCACTTAAACTACCTGAAGCTGAGTTTTCACATCTGTAGAAAGAAAATATAACTTGAACCAATTTCTTATAGGATTGTTGGGGTAGGGAGTATAGACTTTTTTTTTTTTTGAGTATAGACTTTTGTAAAAAGGTGTTAGAATAATAATACAAGCTATTAAAATTATTGTGGTTATTGAACAATTCATGTAATAACAGGATTTATTCCATTTTACTATACTGAGAACAGTATACTCTCTTATCTTTACTAAACAAGCAAAGGTTTTAAATAAATTTAGCACCTGCCAGAGGCATAATTCTTTAAAGCCTTAGATGTTCTTTGTTAAAAATAGAGGTTTTTATTTTGAGTTTCAGGTAAAAAAACAGTTTTTTGGGGTTTTTAAAATTTTTTTAATTTTTTTATTCCACATTGCTAGGCCTAGTATATATAGATTGGATATTTTGTTCTGAGGCAGCTGCAACATAATAGTCCTTGATTTGGAGCCCAAAGACTTGCCTTCAGATCTCAGCTTTTCCATCCAGTAGTTGAGTAGTTTTAGACTTCAGAATTTGGAGTCTAAAAGAACTTGGGTTAAAATCTTACCTCCAACAATAGCTGTGTGACAAATTATTTAAACTTCCTGACTCTTGCTGTTTAAACTGGATTATAATGATCTCTTTCTTCTTGTTGGGTGGATCAGAGGAGAGAACCTGTTGCTCCAGTGGCTTTTACCCCAATAGGTGTTGGGGCAGTTGGGTGTCCCAGTGAATTGGGTGCTGGCTGTGGAGTCAGGAAGATTGTCTTCCTAATTTCAAATCAAGCCTCAGTCTCTAACTAGCTGTGTGACCCTGGGCAAGTCCTATAATCCTGTTGGCCTCAGTTTCCTTATTTGTAAAATGAATTGGAGAAGGAAATGGCAAACCACTCCAGGATCCTGGCCAAAAAAAACCAAAAATCCATTGGGGGTCAGGAAGAATCCAACATGACTGAAATGACTCAACAATAGGTGTTATTCCCTGAATCATAATTAAGTCAAAGTGAAGGGGAATTTGTCCCAGGGTACTGAGGCATTTCTTCCCCATGGACATGGCTGGGTGTCTTCTTTTCCTCCTAAGTCTTCCAGAGTGAAGACTGAACTTCCCTGCTCCCAAGACTACTTGCACTAAACACCTGGACTCCGTCTCATGTTCATATTTTGCTTTTTCTCCAAACATTCAAATAACCACTTTTGCTCCAGAAGAAAAAAGTATCTAGTTAAACTGATTGCAGAAAGTCTCTCAGATGGAAAAGGACTGCACAAATGTGTGGGCATCATTAGCACTGGAGAGAAGGCTGGATTGCTGGTGAAAGGGTGAATCCCCTGGAGAACGCTGCTGTAGGAAAATTGGTTTTACTCCCATCCTTGGACAGAATATCCTATTCACTATATTTAAAGTTAGTCTCATCAGCCTTTCTCCTCCAGTATTTGGAAACTGATACAGTGGATAGAAAAGGGTCTTCAAGTCAGGAAGACCAGTTTAAAATCCTGCCTTAGATATTTACTAGCTTTGTGACCCTAAGCGAGTCATGTAACCTCTTCCTGCCTCAGTTTCTTCATCTGTAGAATGGAGATGTCAGTAATAGCACCTCCCTTTTATGTCCCAGAATTATTATGTATATCAAATCAAATAAATATGAAAAAAAAAACCTTCGCAAACCATAAAAGTGTCAAGAGAGGGTCCAGCGCCTCTCACTTGCAGGCTCATAGATAAAACCCTGCTTGGCATTCCTATTGGGCATCCCTCCCTTACGTGGCCCCCTCCTGCTGTTCCAGGCTTCTTATACCTTATACCCCTCCACATGTTCTTGCTTCCTTGCAGTTCCTCCTACATAATACCTGTCTTCTGAGCCCAGGCATTTTCACTGGCTTCTTCCTTCTTCCTTCCTGCCTTCCCAGGCTTTCTTCAAGTCCCAGCTAAAATCTCACCTTGTACAAGATTTCCTGATTCCCCTTAATGAGATTGTGCTTCCCTCTGAGATGATCAGGCACTAGTAGGAGGTTAAATTCTGCCTCAGACTCTAAAATGGGACTAAGAATGGAACCTGCCTCCCATGGTTAAGGTTAGGACCACACAAGATGCTATTTGTAAAGGGCCTGGCTATAGTTATATACATGCTAGTCTTTATTACTGTTATCAAGAATATCTCCACTCTATTCTGTATGTGCCTTGTTTGTACATTTGTTGTTTGAGTCCTTTCATTCGAGTCCTTCTCTTCATGACTCCGCTTGGAGTTTTCTTGGTGGAGATACTGGAGTGGTTTGCCATTTCCTTCTCCAGCCCATTTTACAGATGAGGAAACTGAGGTAAACAAGGTTAAGTGACTTGCCAGGATCACATAGCTAGTGTCTGAAGATTTCAACTCAGGAAAATTGAAGATCTGGAACATTCAGCTGCCCCATTTGTACAAAATTGTTTCTATATTGTCTTCCCTATTAGACTGTGAGTTCCTTGAGAATAGAGAAGTTGTTTTTTTTTTTAACCTTTATATCACCAGCACTTAGCATTTTTCCTGGCACACAGTAAGCATTTAATAAATGTGTGTTGACTGATTGCCTTGCATATCTGGAAATACTAGCTAGCACTTGCATAATAGCACTTTTAATGTTTGCAAAATGTTTTGCATATGATAACTGGTTTCATAATGACAACAACCTTGGGAGGTAGGTGCATTATTATCCCTCTTCTATAAATGAGGAAACTAAGGTAGACTGAAGTTAAATGAACTGGTTAGTGTCTGAGGCAGGATTTGAACTCAGGACTGACTCCTGGCTCCAGACCCAGTGTTTTATCTACTGAGTCACTTAATTTGTTAGAAAGCACATAATGAGTGTGTGAAGATTAGTCCAACAACAAAATTTAATTCCTTACAAGTGCTTGTCAAATGAATTCAGTGAATGAATGATCCTTAGATTAGTTGAACTTATATTTTGAAGAGTGAGAGAAAACAGAAGAGGAAAACACCTGAATTCTTCACCTTCTGAAAGCTGATATTAGTTTAATTTGGAAACAAGTACAGACTTCTTTGGGGTGGTGGGGGAGGGTCCTCCATTTCAAATAAGGAGAAATAAGGATCATATATATATTCAACAAACCCATTTAAAGTCATGGAACTTTATAGACTTGTCCATTTAACAGCTGGTCTGACCCCTTTATTTTTATAGAACAAGGAAAGGGGGGAGGTAGTAGAAATAATTTGTACACAGCCACAGGAACAGCTCCTGGCCAAGCCAAGATTTCAGTGGAGATCTCCTGATTCTTATGGCTCTGTTCATTTTTTTATAAACCTCCAGAACAAACACCCAGAGCAGGCTGATTTCCGGTGTTGCTTAAGGTAAACCCATCTCAGTTTCCTGGAAGTTCTTCTTGGCTCCAGTTCTTGCAGATTCATGCCACATCCTTCCCCCCACTCTCCTTCCCCAGAGCCTATATTTTAGCCATTAGAAACAATCTGGTGCAATTCCTGCATTTTATCTGTAAGATAAGGGAATCTGAGGTCCAGAGAGGGAAAGTGATTTACTCCTCTGAGGCCATATTGGTAATAAACAATTCTGGATTGAGATCTCCTTTCTTCTGGGGATTGACTCATCTGAGTTCTGTTCAGTCATGCTCCTTCCCTCCCTGCCTGCCCACAGCTATGGACTTTGGGCTGACGGTGCTGTACAGTCCCAGATAGAGTTATGAAATGGTCAAGTTGGGAGGGACCATTGTTCCTCCTTGTCCAGTTCCTTTCCCTGTAATAGCCCTCTTCTCAGCAAGTTTTCTGATTCCAGTGGGTATAATTTTTCCTTCTTTTCAGGGGAAAACAGGCTTACTGATGGGAGACTCAAAGGGAGAAAGAGAAATGTTAAGATGAAGATGATAACCTTTAAGAGGTATCAAAGACTCAGGAAACACATTTCTAGGAAATGGACGGGAGAAATCTTTTTTTAGATAAAGAAAGAAAAAGGAGAAGATTTTCTTGCTAGACAGTGAGGAGATAGTGATTGACTTGGAGTTGGGAAGACATATTGATTAGTTTCAGACACTGACCTCTCTGATGCCTCAGTTTCTTCATCTGTAAAAAAAATGATAATCATAACACCTTTTTCCCCAGGATTATGATGAAGATAAAGTAAGATATATGTGTTGGCACTACAGAAGTATGCTAGCTGTTATTATTATTTATAATTACTGTTGTTCAGTTGTTTCAGTCTTGTCTCATTCTTCATGATTCCATTTGGGGTTTTCTTCTCAAAAGATACTGGAAGGGTTTGTTATTTCCTTTTCCAGCTCATTTTATAGAGGAAACAAATAGGGACAAGTGACTTTGTCCATTGTCACAAAGCTAGTAAGTGTCTGAGGCTTGATTTGAATTCAGGTCTTTCTGGCTCCAGGTCCAACATTCTTACCTCCCTTTACTAATTATTAGAAGACTAATTTCTCATATTTTACCTTTTAGACTTGACACTCATAACAAGGAATAAAATAAGATGCATCTTTCCCTCACTTTTCTAATTTACTTTAATAATCTTCACCAATCCACCTGAAATAAGAGAAAATTAATGTTCTTATTTTTTCACTTGCTATTTCTAATCCTGAATAGTTATTTAGTTTTGTTTCAGGGCATGATTAACTCTCTGGTTTAACTACCAACATTCCCTGAACATTAGTATGAACCCTGAGAAACTCCTCTCAATAAAATGGGAAGAAGCCTACTATGATTAGATATAGACACTCAGTCCAATTTGGAATGACTGAGTTCTTGATGTTAGGTAGCATTGTACTAGGGTTTACCTGACAAAGCCCTGAAATTGGGATCAAGGATCTGGGGTGGAATTCTGCTCTGTGAGCTTGGGCACACATTTTTCCCTGAGGTCTTGAGTTTCCTCATCTGCAAAATAAGGGGTATATGTATGGGAAATGGGGGGGATGAGGGAGTTGGAATTTAGAAGTTCTTAACTTTTTTTGTATAGAGGTAACCTCTTTGGTAACCTGGTAAAATCTGTGGATCCTTTCTCAGAATAATGTTTTTGAATAATTGGGAGAGATACTAAGTTTCTTTACCTTTTAAAAAAACCACAAACTAAATTTATTTCTTAGAGCAGTTCTTAATGTAGAGTCTACCACCAAGAGTTCAAAGATAGATTTCAGGGAGTCCATGAATTTGTATGGAAGAAAAAAAGCATCTTTCTTTTTACTACCTCTTAACTGAAAATTAGTATTTACTGGAATTATTCTAAACTCCTTTAAATTATTTAAAAATTTTTTTCGTTTTCTTTTTTGAGGCAAACAGGGTTAAGTGACGTGCCTAGGGTCATTCAGCTAGTAAATGGCTGAGACCAGCTTTAAACTCAGATCTTCCCAGCTCCAAGCCCAGCACTCTATTTACTATACCACTTAGCTGCCCTAAAAACATTATTCTGAGAAAGGGGTTCCCGGCTTCCTAGGACCACCAAAGGGATCCATGACACAAAAAATGTATGCCTGTGTTAGAGGGTAGTGAAAATAACGTGTAATTTTTTTTCCCTCATCAAAATTCGTGGACTCCATGAAATTTATCCACAGACTCTTTAGGGATCTTAAGTTAAGACTCTCTGGACTAAATGGTTCTCTAAAGTCCCTTCTAGCTCTGGATATAAGATTATTTGAATCTACTTTACTAGATGATATCAGAGAGGATATTTAAGTATTTGCTCCTGGATGATCAGTAAAATCTACTCTGAAGAGGGTAGGAGGGATCTAGCTTTGGAAAGGACTTTAGAAAGCACCTGGTCCAACACCCCTCATTTTACAAATCAGAAGACTAAGACTAGAAGAAGGAAGTGGTTTGGCCAAGGTCCTAAGTAGGAAGCCGAGCTGGGATTTGGATTTAAGAATCTAGACCTTCCTTCGCCCTGTAAACCCAGTGTCCTTGCTGTAAATGCCTGAGTACCCTTGTGACAGAGCTTCCAGGGAAGAAAAATGTTAGATAAGTTTCTTTGCCAGCATGGGGGTGGGGTGGGAGGTTGGAATTTGCTTTCTCCTGGGCGAGGTCAGGAGTGAATTCCTAAATCCACCGAGGTTATTTGAGAGCCCTGGAATGCTCATTCTGCTCTGATAGGTAATTGAGCCAGTCACTTTGGACAAGCACCTTAATATTTGTGACAAATGGAGTGACACTTCATTATCTGCTGTAAAAGTAATGCTTCATATTTCTCTAATGCTATGGAAGTGACTTCTACATAGAAACATTCTAAGTAGATATTGTTATTATTATTATTATTACAGCAAGTAGAATGACAGTACATGTCCATAGAGAAACACATATGGTTACAAAGGGTTTTCACTTAAAGGTGCTGGATTTGGCATCTGTGGAGACCTGTATTTCAGTCTGGCTTCTGCCACTTAACATTTTTGTGACCTTGGTGAAGTCACAGCCTCTGAGATCTCATTGTCCTCATCCATAACTGAAGAGGGGTTATCTAGGTCCCTGCCAACGCCAGGTGGGGCAGAGGACAGAGAGCCAGACCTGAAGTCAGAAAGACCCAAGTTTGAAATCAGCCTCAGACATGTGCGACCCTGGGAAAGTCCCTTAACCTTGTTTGCCTCAGTTTCTTCCTCTGTGAAATGAACTGTAAGGGGGTAGCGGGGTGGTTTAGTGGATTGAGAGCCAGGTCTCCAGATAGGAGGTTCTGGGATCAAAGCTGGCCTCAGACACTTCCTAGCTAGGCGAGTCACTTAACCCCCAATACCTAGCCCTTACCTCTCTTCTGCATTGGAACCAATACACAATATTGATTCTAAGATGGAAGGGAAGGTTTTTTTTTCTTTCTTTGTTTTGTTTTGTTTTGAATGATCTGGAGAAGAAAATGGCAAACCACTACAGCATTCCTGCTGAGATAACCCCTAATGGGATCAGGAAGAATCAGACATGACTGAAAGGACTGAACAACAACACGAGAGACATCCTGACGCAGTGATGACTGGTTTTGGAGTTGGGAGGACCCATGATCAAAATCTCTGCTTTATTACTTATTTCCTGTGGGACTTGGGACAAATTAATTTAGCTTTTCTAGGTTTCACTTTCCTCAATGTAAAATGAGGTGGTTGGGCAAAGGGTAGGAACAGACAGTTCTCCAAAGAACTGTAAAGTATTAACTCATTGAAAAGGTGACTATAAATTACTAATAATGAAAGCCAAGACGTGCTTAACCTTATACTCAGCAAAGTGGCTGGTGACGAGAGAGAAATAGTCCACGTGGACAGCTCTGTGAAAAAGTGGGGTGCTAACTAACATCTTTTGGTGGAGAATGAAGTAAATTAACCAGATTGGAAAGCAGCCTGGGATTTTGCTAAGAAAGTGACTGAAATGTCTGTCCATCCCTTTTGACTCAGAAATCACCTCCCTGGGCTAAAAAGACAGATGATAACAATAAAGGTCCAGCTAATCTAAAATATTCATAGGGACCCAGAACTGGAAACAAAAGTAGATGACTTGATTGGAGAATGGTTAAGCATAATAAGGCATGTGGAGGTAACAGGATATTATTGAGTTATAAGAAGTGGTGAATGATGGTGTGGTAGTGATAAATGATCTTTGGAGCTGGTCAGGCATTTTTTTTTTTTAACCCCTTACCTTCTGTCTTAAAAGGAGAGTGTTAACAACTAGGCAATGGAGATTAAATGACTTGCCCAAGGTCTCACAGCTGGGAAGTGTCTGAGGCCAGTTTTGAACCCAGGATCTCCTCTCTGCCCACTGAGCCACCTTAGCTGCCCCCTGGGCATCTATCTTTAGTTCTGTTCTGTTCAACATTTTTATCAATGCTTTGTTTGAAGTCATCGTATTTTTCACACAGTAGGCCCTTAATACATGTTTTTTTAGTTGAAGACATAGTCACACTAGCTAGCATTCATATCGTGCTTTTAAGTTGTACAGAGAGCTTATAAACATAGTGAGGCCGTGATGAATGCAAATGATGAATCCCAAGAAATGGGAATGAATTAGAATATGTACTATTTGAAGTTACCCTTGTACAAACTATATAATTGGTTTAAGCTAATGGAAATATGCAATGTGAATTTGAATAATTTGAGATTTATTGATTATTTGTACTAATTGAGACTTCGTCATATCTCATTCTATCCTGACAACAACCCTGGGAGTTGGGTACTATTATTATCATTTCCATTTTACAGATGAGGAGATGGAGACAGGTAGAGGCTAAACCTTTCTGATTCATTCTGTCCACCACTCCACTCGCCAGCCAGCCTTCCAGCTAGCACGGTTATGAAATCTGTCGACTATGACAGATTTGGGGGGGATGGCTAAAACATCATCGTGTGACAGAGGAGGGCCCCGTAGAAACTGAAAAGCCTGGGGCACTGTATGGAGTCCAAGAAGATGACGTTTAATGGAGAGGAAAGAAAAGCCCTCTATTTGGCCTAAAAAGTCAGCTGTTACAGAGGAAGAGGAATATTGTCTGCACACCCAGCGAGAGGTAGAGAAGCCTCTGGTCCAGCATCCGGGAGCCCAGGAGGGACTGGGCTCTGGCTGTCACCTTGTCTGGTTTTCTTAGCAGGAATACTGTAGTGGTTTGCCATTTCCTTCTCCAGATCATTAAAAACAAAACAAAACAAAACAAAAAAACTCTTCCCTTCCATCTTAGAATCAATATTGTGTATTGGTTCCAATGCAGAAGAGAGGTAAGGGCTAGGCATTGGGGGTTAAGTGACTTGCCTAGCTAGGAAGTGTCTGAGGCCACCTCCTATCTCGAGACCTGGCTCTCAATCCACTAAACCACCCCGATACCCCCTACAGTTCATTTCACAGAGGAAGAAACTGAGGCAAACAAGATAAACTTGGGGGTATCCAGAGGAGGGCAGTCTGGAATAGTCCATGTACTGAACACCATGGGCTAACTTAGGACTCAATGATGGAGGGCTTGGAAAAGAGAAAGATACCTTTGATAGCTGTCCTCACCTTGTATAGATGAGTGATATTCCTGTCTGTAGGTATGTTCAAATGTGGTGACCTTGGAGAAATCACTTCTCTGTAGCCTGCCTCAGTTACCTAAGCTGTAAAATGGGTATGATCACAGTACCTATATCCTCCCAGGGGATGGTTGTGAGGATCAAATGAGATAATATTTGTAAAGTGTTTTACAAAGCACCTGGCACATAATAGTTGTTGGGTTTTTTTTTTTTAACCTTTCTACTGCAGAATCAATTCCAATGTAAAATTCTGATTTAAAAAATTCCTTTGTTATTGATTTGCATGGATTGAGGTGATTTTGCTTCTGGGAATTCTCCAGTGAAATCTCTAATCTTATCAAAACAAAAGCCCTCCTATTTCAACTTTGTATCACTGGATCAAAAAAAAAAAGTCATTTTAGCAGCAGACCTTGTGAGAGATTACCTTTCTAATATTTTGAATCATTTTTATCCCTGGAGTATTGGCTTTTTTGTCCATATTTTGATACAGAGAACTAGTTTTTGTTGCAGGAGAAAAAGCAATATAGATGGGATCAAATAAAACCTGAATTTGAATCCAGATGGGCTATTTATTCACCGTGTGACCCTGGCAGAGTCCCCATTCCTCTTGGGCTGGTTTCCTTTTCTGGAAAATGAGGAGGCTGGACTAAACAGTCTAGCATTCTTTGGTTCTGAGTTGTATTTGTCTTGGAGTGAGTGGAGGAGGGGGAGATGTGTGCAGGCCAGGGATTAGCAGGTGATTAACCGGCTGGAAGAGAGTCAGTAAACCTGGAGGCCAGGGATGCAGGCCCAGCACCAGGCTCTTTTCCTGGGATCTAAAGAAAGTATTCTGTAAACAAAGCCTAGGGCGGATCCTAGGATCCAACTGGAGAGAGTGGTCTCTGAGGTCTGCAGCTGTCCCTGAGCTAGATCTGGAAAACTGGAGTGTGGGGTGCAAGTGGGGGGTGGGGATTGGGGTAACAGTCCACAGTCCTCTTATAATAGTAGTTTAAATTCATACATGCCTTAAGGTTTGTACTCTAGCCTGGGCTAAGCTCTGTGGACTGGTGCCACTTGACTTCTTAACCCTTTTGGGGTCATGGGCCCTTGGTAAATTGGGTGGACCCCTTCTTGATAGAAAGAAATGCTAAATTTCACTTATCAGCTCATGAAAATAAAGATGTAACTATTTTTTTTTTCATTCAAGTTCATGGACCTTGGAAATCAATCCATAGACTCATCAGGGGTTTGGGGATCAAAGGTCTGCTTTAAAATAAGGTTTATGCAACTCTTTTTGTGGTGGCAAAGAATTAATAGATTTATTTTTTTTTTAAATTGTGTGTAGAAACAATTTTTGACAATTGCTTTCTGGCAATTTTTTTTTTTTCTTAAATAACCCTTACCTTCTGTCTTGGAGTCAATACTGTGTATTGGCTCCAAGGCAAAAGGAGTGGTAAGGGTGGGCAGTGGGGGTTAAGGGACTTGCCCAGGGTCACACAGCTAGGAAGTGTTTGAGGCCAGATTTGAACCCAGGACCTCCCATCTCTAGGCCTGGCTTTCAATCCACTGAGCCACCAAGCTGCCCCTTTCTGGCAATTTTTGATTCAGGTAAATAGGCTGATATAGGTTGTATCATTGTTTTCATGCAATACTTATTTCCATAATCCTCCATGTTGTGATTGAAGACACATCACATATACATAAAAAACTTAAGGAAATAAAGTGAAGGATAGGGGGTAGCAAAGAATTAGAAATTGAGGGGATGCCTGTCAGTTGGGGAATGGCCAAACAGATGGGAAGGCACATTTCCATTAGTCTTATCCTGTAGCCCAGATACTCAACACAATTTTTTTTTAAACCTTTACCTTTTGTCTTAGAATCAATAATGGTGTATTGTTTCTAAGACAGAAGAGTAGTAAGGACTAGGCAATGGGGTTAAGTGACTTGTCCAGGGTAACACAGCTGCCCGACCCAATCATTTTTTATGTCTAGATATCTGCAGAGACTCTTGATCTTTGATTTTAGTGTACGTAGAGCTTCCCTAGGGTCAAGGAAGAAACGAATGAAGATCTAGATGGCAACTGCTTACTATATTGGCAGATAACACCCAGCTGGAACAGCTAATAATTAGGTGGCAGAATCTGGTTCTAAAATGATCTCAGTAGGCTTGGCATTTAATAAGGTGAAATTTAATATGGCTAAGAAAAAATGCTATGCTTCTGTTTTTTTTTTGGTTTTTTTGTTTTTTTTTTTAACTCAAGGGATTGAAAGGCTTGGCTAGAAAGCAAGTGAAAAAGACCTGGGAGGACCAGTGGATTGCAAGCCCAGTATGAGTCAGCTGGGGGATGAGACAGCCAAAAAAGCTTTGATCCTAGGCTACATTTCTCCCCAGTATATTGTTGAGATGAAGGCTGCAGTAATGTGCCCTGGTCAGACTACATCTGGAGTACTTTGTACATTGCTAGGCAAAATAATTTAAGGAAAGATGCTGTTGACAAACTAATGCCAGCCTAGAGGAAGGTAATCAGGATGGTGAGATGAAAACTGTGCCATTTGAGGACTGGTTATAGGAGCTGCTTTAGAGAACAAAAGTGGGGAAACATGATATGTGACCATCTTTGACTTTCTGAAGGGCTAAGTTTGTTATTATTTTTTGTCCCAAGGGCAGAGCTAAGGATCATTCAGTATAACTTAGAGGTTCTGTTTTTGTTGTTGTTAGTGTTCAGTCATTTCCAGTTGTACCTCTGAATAAATTTATCCACACTTGATCAAAGATGAAATCAGTTGCCAGAGGGCTCTGGAGAGATGCATGTTGTTCAGTCATATTTTCAGTCATATCCAACATCTTCATGACCCCATTTGGGGTTTTCTTGGCAGAGATCTTAGAGTGGTTTTTCATTTCCTTCTCCAGCTCATTTTACAGATGAGGAAACTGAGGCAAACAGGATTAAGTGTTTTGTCCAGCATCACACAGCTAGAAAGTATCTGAGACTAGATTTGAATTCAGGAAGATGTAATGAATTTGAAGTTACTCTAAGCTCAGTACGTAGTCAGAGCTGTCTAACAGTAGAATGGAGCTGTTACAGGAGTTAGTGAGCTCTGGTCTCTGAAAACCTTCCTGTGGAGTATGGATGTAGGGGACGCTGATGCTGTTGAGGGGATTCATCATGCCTAGGGTATGGTTTGGACTCAGTGTCCTCCAATGTCTCTTCAGCGCTAAGGAATCTGTATGACTGTTGTTGCAACTAATTGGACCTTCTCCAATCCTTCCTAACACCACTGCCAGGATTAATCCTCTTTATCTTGGATCTCTGACCATGTCTCTCTTCTGTTCAAAGCCCATTTATAGCTTTCTGTTGCTTCTTGAATAAGTGACGCAGTGGTAGAAGCTACTGGTGTCCAGATCTCCTGATGCTGGTCCAAAGCTCTGTCGATTACATCAGACTACCCAGATCACCCAGATTAAAGAGAGCCCTTTGGTTTTTTAATTCCAATTATGAGAATTTTAGAAAGTTGATGACTGGGATCCTGTTATTCCCCTGCCCTTAAGGTATGCTTTATAAAATGAAGATTGTTTGTTTCATGTATTCCAGGTAGAGATCTAATAATATCAAATAAAATAATTACTGAGAGCCCGGAGCCAGAAATTCCCCAAAGGTTTTGATGCTGAAATGTATTCATATTCTTGATGTCTGTTAGGCCTCTAGAATTATCTATAAAGTTAAACTGCCAGCAGCTGTCAAAATACTAAGGGAGGGGTATTGAAATGAAAATTTAATCCATTCAATTCAGCTGACTTAAATGAAATGTTTACTGTGTACCATGCTTTGTAGAGGTAGAGGAAAATTTTCAGAAGGGCAGCTAGGTGGTTTAGTGGATTGAGAACCAGGCTTTGAGGTCCTGGGTTCAAATTTGAACTCAGATACTTCCTAGCTGTGTGACCCTGGGCAAGTCACTTAATCTCCATTACCTAGCCATCACCACTCTTCTGTCTTGGAACCAACACACAGTATTGATGGAAGATAAGAGTTTCAAAAATAAATAAATAAAACAGAAGAGGATATAATTAGGGCATTTTTTTTCTTTTTACTGCTCTGTTAAATTTAATAGACATTAAAAAAATAAACTATATTAACAGAATTCATCAATTTGATATGATTTGTTAATTGTCCATTGTCATATTAATTATTATTAAGTTCATAACAGTGAGGAAAAAATGATTCTTGGTGCCTCATCCTTTGACCAGGAAGACCCCTAACTCCCAACTCTTACCATGTAATCTTTGGAAGAACATTAGCCCTGCTTTCCTGTATCCAGACATGTCAGTCAGGGGATTCCTGCCTAGCACACTGGAATGATGCATGGCTTTAGTGAATGGATGACCAAGCTTTAGTCCTCTCTGGTGATGGATGTTATATAAGATCATGGTATTGTGTGTGTGTATGTGTGTTTCTTTTCTGGTTTTGCTAAGAATGCTGACACAAATATTTTATTCCCATCCTCAGTAGCAAGAGGTCTCGGTGCCAAATGACAGATCAGTGCATACAACCTGAAATTAGAAATAATGAGCAAAAAATGCCAGGCTTTGACCTGGGGTCTGTATAAACTCGAGGATCAGCATTTACCTGCAAACCTACTCCTTGAGTTGCCTGACCCTTCCCCGAGCCATCCCTAAAAGAAAGAAAAGTCTAAAACTAAGTGGACCCCTGTTGCCTAATTAATGTTAATGTTTGCTTCTCTGGTAACGTAGTTAGTTAGAGCTGGATTATATGAAAGTCAGTATCTGTTTTATGAAACAAGCCAAAATAATATTGGGACTATGGAAGTCAGAATAAATGTGATCTAACTGTATACCCTAGTTATTATAAAGATGATTGATTACTTTCTGCAGGAAAGGAACTTGGAGCAAGAAACCTTTATTTTACAGGTTAGATACCCTACCCCGAGGATTAGAAAAATCTCTCCCTCTTAAGCCCCAATTAGATAAAAAAAAATCTACTAAAACAAAAGATCACTGAAGAGACTGAACAGTAGCGGTTGAGGCTTTGGAATAAAGACATCCTGGGCTCAGGTTCTATCTTTTACTTGATTAATTGAATGAACTGGGCAAGTTATTGAACATTTAACTGTCTTAAGACTAATTTACAGAGAAGTTGCTGATCTGCTTCCATGGAAAGAGTGTGTATACCAGGGAGATCCCCACACTAATGATAATGCCCTCCTGCTGCCCACTCCCCAATTACAAACTGATGATTTATTTAGTTCATGGTTACAAAGCTCCTTTGCCACAAGAGTTAGTGGGACCTAGTAGAAAGAGAGTACTCATCTTTGAGTTGAGAGCTCCTGTAGTTACTAGAGTGAGCTATGCCTCAGTGGCTCTCCTCTCAGAGACTCCATTTCCTCATCTATAAAATGGAATAAATTAACAAGCATTTGTGGAGCACCTGGTACATAGTACTTAATAATTTTTTTTGACTGATTGAAGAGGTGGTAATATTTGCGCTATTACTAAGGATTATTAGGAAGAAAGTACTTTGTTAACCTTCAAGTGTGACAAGTTAGCATTATTAATCTTATTTGATCTTCACTGCTTGTTACCTTATTTTGTTGATGAAAGAAACTTAGTGTCAATAAAGTTAAACCATGGTCATTTAGCTAGTAAGTATCAGAAGTGATCTTACTTAAAATTTACCATTATATCCATGATGCTTCAAAAAGAAAAATTCCAGCAATGAACCAGACTCCTGTTTCCCTGGTCCCCATTGCTCCATTGTTTCAGAGATATATTTGCTTTGAAAACTAGCTCATGATTGGTTTCTAGATGTATTACAGCATTTGAAAGCTGCTGTGCTCCTGTTTCTACCATTCCATTCCTCATTTGTTTCCAAGACCTAGGAAATAATCCTAAAAATAAATGATGCTTCTCATTTAGCCTAAGAAAGTGGTTGCTTTGGGTCTTCTCCTAAAGATCCCCTTAAAGCTCTATTAAATACACTAATTCCCCTTTCTTGGATTTTCGATTTTATACTTTACTGTTCTCTCTAAAGCCTTTAGGATCTTCCTATTATCTCTATTTTCCTTATATTGCTAATGTTAAAAAAAAAAAAAAAAAGGCAAAGTAGTTTAGCTGTAGAGGTGAAAAGGTGGTACCTTCCCAACAGCCCAAAGGAATAGACTAGCTTTTTACTAATAGCCCAGAGCAGTAAGCTAGCTTCTCTCATGCCCCAGGGCTGCCTGCAGCCAGCAGATAACAACTGAGAGAGACTAGGTAAGACTCCTTCTTTGGAGTTCAAAGATTGGCCTGTTATACTGCTGCTACAGATTGTCAGGTGAGACTGCTCAGTGGCAAAAGAAGTCTGGCTTTTGGAACTGTCTTTCCTTATGGCTCTGTGTCTTCTTTGTGTTCCCTTGTGCTGTCTGTGTGTCCTTGGGGGCAGCCTTGTATGTTGGACCATACTTCAAACTCCTAGAGGCCTTGAGCCCTGAAAACATGGAACGATTGTGCAAGGATGATGGTGATAAGATAAGCAACAGCTGCATCCTTGGCAGTATTTTTTTAAAAATTTATTTTTCCAATTAACATATATTTATTTTCTCTTCTCACCTCTTTCCCCTTTCCTCTGGGGAGAGAGGGGATCAAAACTGTTGTAAAGACTTAGTTTAGCTATTCTTTCTGAGCCCTCATTTATCTTTTGTTCTGCCAACCTAAGCTTTACAACTCTCAAAATATCTACTTCCTTCTTTTTCTTTAAAACAAACAAACAAACAAACAAAAAAAAACCCTTGCCTTCCATCTTAGGATCAATACTCTATTGGTTCTGGGGCAGAAGATTGGTAAGGGTTGGGCAATAGGGGTTAAGTGACTTGCCCAGGGTCACACAGCTAGCTTGTCTTTCTAACCATTGAGTCCCTTAGCTGTCCCCCCTTTACTCAAAGTATATTTTCTGTCTGCATCATCTGATAAAGTGGTCATTCCACCAGTATTTGGAAACATTCATTCTGTTCCATTTGGGGGCACCTTTAATTGTTAGGAATATCTTCCTTCTTTTGAGCTGGGATATTTTTCTCTCTAATTTCTACCTATGGGTTTTAGGTCTATCTTTTGGAACCAAGCAGGAGCAGTCTAACTCATTCTGTCCTTAATAACCCTTCAGACATCTGAAGAGGGCAAATTTAAGTCTTCTCTTAGGGATGAATTAAGAACCCTCTTATGTAATAGGAGAGAGGCAAGTTTTCTACGTTCTCTATAAAAGACCTTGTTTTAAGTAACTGCTAGATAAATATTGTCAGAAGTAGGGCACGATGGGGAGAGAAACTAGGAAGGAAAAGCCCATTCTAACCCTTCTATTTTCTTTTTAAAATTCTGTTTTATTGATCTTTTTTTAAAATCACTTGGATTTCTAAATTTATCACCTTCCTTTTCTCTACCCAGTAGGTCATCTCTTATACCTGTGATCAAACCAGAAACTAATTTCTGTCATTATTTTCTGTGGAACTTCTCTATCTCTTCCTGCTGGCTTTGATTGATACCATATAAAATAATACTGATGTATTATTTTATATACTGCTTCATTACTGAAGCTATAGCTTTTTTTCCCCCTAAACTTATTTTCTGGGGTGGCTAAGTGACTCAATGGCACTTCCTTGTCTTGTGACCTGGGGCAAGACACTAAACTCCCACTGACTACCCCTTACCCCACTTCTACCTTAGAATGGACACACAGTAGTGATTCTAAAATGAAAGAGTTTGCCCCCCCCCAAAAAAAAAAACACCACACACAAACAAAAAACAAACCCTTATCTTCTGTCTTAGAATGGATACTAAGTAGTGATTCCAAGGCAAAAGTGTGATAAGGACTAGGCAATTGGGGTTAAGTTAAGGGTCCCCTATGTATGCCACCATATCAGCTTATTCATATAATAATAATTATTATTATATGTCTTTTTCTTATCATTGCTTGTTGTAGCATTTCTAGTTACTGTATCAAATAAGGGCAGCAATAATGGAGATCCTGATTGGGAAGGCTTCCAGTTTAACCCCATTATGTTTAACTGCCTCTTGGTTTTAAATGGATACTATACTTCATATTAAGGAAAAGTCCATTTATTCCTATGCTTTCAGTTTTTTTCTTTAAATGGAAATGGGTGTTGTCTTTTGACAAAAGTCCTTTCTGCATTTATTGATGTAATGAATGACATGATTTTTGTTTTATTAATATCTTCTCTTATGTTTGCAGTTTTTCTGATAATGCACTTTTGTTCTGGACGTTGTGTTGATTCAGACAAGTCCTTGCATTCATATTTATTAAGGATATTGATCTATAATATTCTTTCTCTATTTTGCCTTCTTAGTTGGGGAATATAATGTAGCAGGTAGAGCACTGAACATAGAGTGAAGAAGACCTGGACGTATATCCTGCTTAAGACATTTGCAGTCTGTGTATATGGAACTGAACCCTTATTAATGTCAATTTTCTCATCTGTTAAGTGGGAATTATAAGACTATCTCACAGGGTTGTTATTAGACATAACTAAGAATATATGTAAAGAACTTTGTAAATATGAAAGCATTAGATAAACTTATTATTTTTGGTATAATTGTGTTATTCGCTCATTTCAGTTATGTGTGACTCTTTGTGACCCCATTTGGAATTTTTGGGCCAAAAACTAGGGAGTGGTTTACCATTTCCTTCTCCAGCTCATTTTACAGATAAGGAAACTGAGGCAAAACAAGAATAAGGGACTTTCCCAGGGTCCCACAACTAGTAAATGTCTGAGGCCACAATTGAATTCAGGTATTCCTGACTCCAGGCTTGGTGCTCTTATCCACTGTGCCATGGAGCTCCACATGTAAAGGTTTATATTATGGATTATAGTCTTCAATGTTAGAAGAAACATCCACATAGAAGAGATCCTGCATCTATCAAAGTAGAGAAGGCACTCTTGCTGTAAATAAGCCACAAATGATAAATCAGAACATGTTATACTCATGTCTTAATAGAAATTTCCTCAATAACAGATGCTTCTCACTTCTATTGTCTCTTGAGTCGACAAAGCAGGAAGGGATTCTTGATATCAATCCCAAGAGAAATGACCTTTCAGGACTTAATTGCGATAATAGGGTAGGAGTAAGGCATCCCCTTTGGGCACACTAACTTGCTGCCTTTTCCCTTTGCACGTTGTCTATACTCTGTAAGTGTTCCCCTTGTCCTCAGTTTTCTTTTGATCCCTAATATGTGATGTTTAGCTTTTGATGAAATCTTGCAGAAGAGAGTGACTATAAATCCTTCAGAGTAAATTAAGCCTGTGATATAAGACGATTTTAGTATATGGAACAAATAGCTGTACTTAATCTTTGTAGGCTCAGAGGATGTTTCGGTATTGCTGAACAATAATTAATTGGGCAGCTGGGTGGCTCCGTGGATAGAGTGCCAGGCCCAGAGACAGGAGATCCTGGGATCAAATTGTACCTCAAGACACTTACTAGCTGTAAGTCACTTAACCCTAACAGTTAAGCCCTCGCCGCTCTTCTGCCTTGTAACTGAATTCCAAGATAGAAGGTAAGGGTTTAAAGGAATAAGCAAACAAGCAGTAATTGATGGGATGATAAAAAGGAGGATAGGATAATGGAAAGGAGGAGGGTTGTGGAGTAGCAGGATCTGAGTTTGAATCATTGTGGTTTGCTGGTAAGAGCACTATAATATCGTATGCGAGGAACAAGAAGTAGCCTGGGTTGTTTGGAATGAAGAGGGAATAATGTGACATCAGTCTAGAATGAGGGGGTTGGCTTCAGATTGTGAAAGGGTCTAAAGGTCATACAGAAGAGTTTATAGTTCATCTTGGAGGGAGTATCCGAAGCCTCTTGATCAGGAGAATGACACGCTCAGACTTGTGCCTCAGAATAGTAATTTGGCAGCTGTGTAAGGAGGATGGATCAGAGAGGGTAAAGCCTGGAGGCTGGAAGGGAGGCTGTTGCAAAAATCCAGGTGAAAAGTGATGAGCTCCCAGACTAAGGTTGTGGTCATATGATTTAAGAAAAGAAGATGGATGCTGGAGAAATTGTGGAGGTGGAATAGATAGAACTTGGAGACTCACAGGATAGGGAAGATGCAGAAAAATCAAGTCAGGGATGATTCTAAGGTTGCAAATCTGGGTAACTGCAAGGATCATAGGACCTCAGATTTGGAATTAGAAGGTGTCTTAGAGATCATTAAGTCCACTCCTCTCATTTTAGCTGTGAAGAAACCGAGACCTAGAGAAGCTGTGTGATTTTCCCAGGGTTACAAAACTAATAAGTGTCAGAGATGGGATTGAAATGTAGCCCTTTCTGACTCCGAGTCCAGCATTCTCTCCGTGATAAAATACTTTCTCTGGTGGAATCCTGGACAGATCTAGGGAAATATGGAAAATGTGTGGATTTTGAGAGGAAGATAATGAGTTCTCTTAGGTTGAGTTATTGATGCCTGTGAGACATCCAGATGGAGATGGCCAGTAATAGTGGCACAGGTCTAGTCCTTAGGAGAGAGATGAAGACTAGGTATTGTAGACTTGAGAGTCATCTGCATAGATAGGTTAATTAGATGGAAGTTGATCAGATCAGAAAAAGAGAATATATATAGAAAAGAGATGAGCCAATAGAGAACCTAGGTTATACCCATATTGAGGAATTAGGACATGAATGAAGATCCAGAAGAAAGACTAAAGAGAAATAATATGACAGGTAGGAATGAGTCCATAAAATAGAAGGTAGGTTAGCTGTACCAGGGTAATTGTGTACTTTGAATCCCTGCTGCTGGGAAGGCTGAGGGAAGGATAGCTAGGGGTTAGGAGTGAGCTGTACAGTAGGGCTAAAGCTCACTGAGGGTTTGTACCAAGCCTAGCACAAATATGGTGGATTCCTAGGAGCTAGAGGCCACCAGACTGCCTACGGAGGGGCACATGAGTTTAGATCAGAAACAAAAGTTTTCATGCCAGTCCAACTGGGGCTGGGGCTTTTGGTGGTCACTGCACTTCTAGTCTCAGAAAAGGAAAAAGAAAGAAACTAATAAGTTAGAACTGGAAGAGACCTTAGACCTGAACAGGAAATTCAGCCCCAAATAAGATAAATTCATTTTTAAAAATAACACATTTGTTGCATATTTGCAAGATACCAGGCTAAGGTGGGGTTAGGGAGGGATATTTGTTTTTCTGTCATGTCCAACCCTTTGTGACCCCATTTGGAGTTTTCTTGGCAAAGATACTGGAGTGGTTTGCCATTTCTTTTTATTTTCTGTGCAACTTCTAAATCTCTTCCTGCTGGGTTTGATTGATAATATATATCATTTGACAGATGATAAAATTGAAGCAAAAACAGGGTTAAATGACTTGCCCAGGGTCACAAGATTTGAACTCAGGAAGATGAGTCTTCCTGACTCTGGGCTGGACTCAGTTCACTTTGTCAACTAGCTGTCGTCTTCAGGAATCTTCTATCCACAGTCATGTAGCTGGCTCATGGCTGGTCCAGGATAGAGGCCTCTTGGCTCTGAGTCTAGAACTTTAATGAATCTTTTAAAAAATTTTGAACTGTTAATAAGGTGAAATTTTTGTTCTTTGGAAAGGCTTCTCCACTCCGTTGAGTCCCTCCCCATTAGACTGTAAACTTCTTGAGGGCAAGGACTGTCTGTCTTTCCACTGATTGTACCCCCATGCTTGGCACACAGTCAATGCTTAATATAAATACTTAGTGGATATTGGATATTTATTGGTAATGGGATCTTAACCGTAGAAACGATTCCTATAATTACATTCCCACATGGCATTCAGAGCCTCATTGCTTTACTGCACAGCAGATTTCCTGCTTGTTTTTCTGCCTCATTGCTATTCAGCTATTCTGCCACTTGTCTTGCCCATTGCTTTGACGTGCAGCCCCTACTGGGACTAGACAAAGCTACAACTTTTGTGCTGACTGATTTGTACTTTAGTTCATTTTTAGTGTCTTACCTGGTAAGGCCTGGCATCGGCACAAACCAATTGTTTTAGAAATAAGCTTTGAAAGGAAAACCTTCCTTATTGGTGGTCAGCCTGCATTAGATGGCACACTGTCAGGCATGTTTAGAAACACCTCCATCTGCCAGAAAGCATCAGCAGCCTCCAATTTCATTCTCTCTTCCTGTGCTTTGCTGTTGAATTGGTGATGTGGCAGATGTCAGGGGACACCAGTAACTTAAAGTAGGAGGGGATCAGTACTGAGGAGTTGGACAGTGTATAAGTTTTTGTTCTAATTCTGACTTGCCTATGTAGCTTCCATGTTCTTAAAGTCTACCCTTTATTTCCTCTATTTGTTCCTCTATTTTTTTTATTAGCTTTCTTTCTTCCTTCTTCTTTCTTACCTTCTCCCAGAGAACACAATGGGAAAGTGGAATGAGTACTGAATTTTTCATCAGGAGATTTGGGTTCAAATCTTGTCTCTGGTACCTATTAGTTTTCTGACAATGAATGTCACTAAACTTCTAGGCCTCAGTTTCCTCAGCTGTAAAATGGTGATAATATTTGTAATAACTGCCTCAAGAATTTTGAGGAAAGTGCTTTATAATCTTAATGTAGTTATTATTTTTGTTATGGCTATTCATTTGTTTTGGTCATGTCTTATTCTTTGTGACCCCATTTGGAGTTTTCATGAAAAAACTACTGGAGTTGTTTGCTATTTCCCATGAGGAAACTGAGGCAAACTGGATTAAATGACTTGCCAAGGATCACATAGCTAGGAACTGTTATGTGAGGCCAGATTTAGTTTTTAGTTTAGTTTTTTTTTTTAACCCAATTTAAGCATTGGTTGCAAGATAGAAGAGTGGTAAGGGCTAGGCAATTCCAGTTAAGTGACTTGCCCTAGGCCAACACAGCTAGGAAGTGTCTGAGGTCACATTCGAACCCAGGACTTTCTGTTTCTAGGCTTGGCTCTCTATCCACTGAACAACCTAGCTGTCCTGCTTCCATAGTTTTTTAAAATTTACAAAATGCATTCCCAACAATAACCCGAGGTAGGTAGTTTAAAGTATTATTATCAATGTTGTCCAAGTAATAATAATAAGAGCCAATACTTTATATCCCTTCAAGGTTTGCAAGACACTTGATATTTGTTGTCTTACTTGAATATGTTGAGATAGAGAAACTCTGTCTCAGAGAAGTTTTGGGGTCCTTCCCAATATTAAGGGAATACTTCCACTGTCTCCAAAATCCTATCATACTGCAAAGGCTTTAAGTAAGGTCACTGAACCTTGTCTCTGTCTTCCAAGACCCAGCCTAGCTAAGTGTGGAGAAGAGCAAGAGCAAAAGGTTGGCCAAATTTTTTGTTTGTAGCAACTTCTGAAATTACTCAAGCATATAGCCTGGAATGGTGGAGGGAGTACTCACTGATGGAATCAGGAAACTTTTTTAAGTGTTTGAAGATCTAAGCAAGTTCTTCCTTCTACTGAGCCAAAATTTGTTTCTTCTCACTTGTATGGAGGCCTTCAAGAACTAGGACCAATGGATAGATGTTGTGTAGGGAGGCAGATTTTAGCCCAACATAAGGAAGAATTTGGACAAGGTGATAGATTTAGAGCTGGAAGGAATCTTAGAAGCCATTAAGTCCTTATATTTTTATTTATTTATTTTTGCCTATGTTTTATAGACAAGGAAACCCCTCTCTGAGAATAGCTAGAGCTCTCCATGGTAGGGAATAGGCTGCCTTCTCGAGGAAGAGAGCTACCTTTTTTTTTTTTAAAGTTTTAAATTTTTTAAAATTTAGAATATTTTCTCATGGTTACACGATTCATGATTGTCCACTCCTTTTCCCTACCCCCTCCTGGAGCTGACAAGCAGTTCCTCTGGGTTATACATGTATCATTGTTCAAAATTGATTTCTGTTTTATTCATATTTGGAGTAGAGTGATCTTTTAATATCAAAACCCTAATCATATCCCCATCGAACTACGTGATCGATCCTATGTTTTTCTTCTGTGTTTCTGCTCCCACAGTTCTTTCTTTCTCTGGATGTGGATAGCATTCTTTCTCATAAGACCCTCAGAATTGTCCTGGATTATTGCATTGCTACTGGTAGAAAACTCTTATTACATTCTATTGTGCCACAGTGTATTTGTCTCTGTGTACAATGTTCTCCTGGTTCTTCTCCTTTCGCTCTGCATTAATTTCTGGAGGTTGTTCTACTTTGCAGGGAATTCCTCCAGTTCATTATTCCTTTTAGCACAATAATATTCCATCACCATCAGATACCACAGTTTGTTCAGCCATTCCCCAATCGATGGACACCCCCCCATTTTCCAATTTTTTGCCACCACAAAAAGCGCAGCTATAAATATTTTTGTACAAGTATTTTTCCTTATTATCTCTTTGGGGTATAAAACCAGCAATGGTATGGCTGGGTGAAAAGGGTAGGCATTCTTTTTAAGCCCTTTGGGCATAGTTCCAAATTGCCCTCCAGAATAGTTAGCCCAATTCACAACTCCACCAGCAGTGTATTAGTGTTCCAATTTTGCCATATCCCCGCCAACATTTATTACTTTCCTTTACTGTCATATTGACCAGTCTGCTAGGTATAAGGTGGTGGTACCTCAGAGTTGTTTTAATTTGCATTTCTCTAATCAGGAGGGATTGAGAACACTTTTTCATGTGCTTATTGATAGTTTTGATTTCATTGTGTGAAAACTTATTCGTGTCCCTTGACCATTTGTTGATTGGGGAATGGCTTGATTTTTTGTAAATTTGATTTAGTTCCTTATAGAAATTAAACCTTTGTTAGAGAAGTTTTGTTATAAAAATGTTCTGCCAGTTTGTTGTTTTCCTTCTAATTTTGGTTGCATTAGTTTTGTTTGTTCAAAACCTTTTTAATTTGATATTGTCAAAGTCATTCGTTTTACATTTTACAATGTTCTCTCTTACTTGGTTTTAAATTCCTTCCTTTCCCACAGACCTGAGACAAGTATACTATTCTATGTTCACCTAATTTATTTATAATTTCACTCTTTATTTTAAGTCATTTACCCATTTTGAATTTATCTTGGTATAGGGTGTAACATGTTGATCTAGACCTAATTTTTCCCATACTGTTTTCCAATTTTCCCAGCAGTTTTTGTCAAATAGTAAGTTCTTATCCCAAAAGCTCTAGGGCAGGGGTCGGCAATGTATGGCTCTCAAGCCATGTCTGGCTCTTTTTGCAGGAGCCATAAAGACAATTTTTTTTTTTTAGGCGCTGTTACAGGAGTGCACACTGTGAGCACTGTACGGCTCTCAATCCACTGAGCTACCCAGCTGCCCCTGATGGATTATTTGTGGCGTTTATGGCTCTCACGGCCAAAAAGGTCTCTGCTCTAGGGTCTTTGGGTTTATCAAACACTAACTTGCTGAGGTCATTTGCCCCTAGTCTATTCCATTGATCCACCCTTCTGTATCTTAGCCAGTACCATATTGTTTTGATGATCATTGCTTTATAGTACAGTTAAAGATCTGGTACTGCTAGGCCCCCATCCATCACATTTTTTTTCTTTATTTCTCTTGATATTTTTGATCTTTTGTTCTTCCAGATGAACTTTGTTATAATTTTTTCTTATTGGTAGTTTGATAGGTATGGCACTGAATAAGTAGATTAATTTGGATAGAATTGTCATTTTTATTATATTATCTTGTTCTACCCAGGAGCAATTAATGTTTTTCCAGTTATTTAGATCTAGTTTTAATTGTGTGAAAAGTGTTTTGTAGTTGTGTTCATATAATTCCTGTGTTTGTCTTGGCAGATAGATTCCTAAATATTTTATATTGTCTGGGGTGATTTTAAATGGAGTTTCTCTTTCTAACTCCTGCTGCTGAGTTTTGTTGGAAATATATACAAATGCTGATGATTTATGTGGGTTTATCTTGTACCCTGCAACTTTGCTGAAGTCATTAATTATTTCCATTAGCCTTTTAGTTGATTTTCTGGGATTCTTTAAGTAGACCATTATATTATCTGCAAAGAGCTATAGTTTAGTTTCCTTGTTGCCTACTTTAATCCCTTCATTTGCTTTTTCTTCTCTAATTGCTACTGCTAGCATTTCTAGAATAATATTAAATAATAGAGGCGATAATGGGCATCCTTGCTTCACTCCTGCTTCTAACTTGTCCCCATTGCATATGATGCTTGTTGATGGTTTTAGATATATACTGTTTATTATTTTTAGGAAAGGCCCTTCTAGTCCTATACTTTCTAGTGTTTTCAGTAGGAATGGGTGTTATATTTTGTCAAAGGCTTTATCAGTACCTATTGATAATCATGTGATTTTTATTAATTTGGTTGTTGATATGGTCAATTATGCAGATGATTTTCCTAATGTTAAACCATCCTTGCATTCCTGGTATAAATCCTACCTGATCACTTGTGATAATGTGCTGAAGTCTTTTTGCTAGTATTCTGTTTAAGATTTTTGTATCTATATTCATTAAGGAGATTGGTCTGTAGTTTTCTTTCTCTGTTTTTGGTAAGAGAGCTACCTTTGACTGAAGTTGTTCAGAGGCTTCTTATTGCTTTTAGAATAAATCTTGTTTGGCATTTAAAACCTTTCACAACCTGGATCCAGCTACATTTCTACTCTTATTCTACAATATTCCCTTAAATACACTCTATGATCCTGTCAAAGTGATCTTTGTGGTGTTGTTCTTCATATATGACATCTGGCTTTGTACCTTGGCAGAGAGGCTCTCTGTCCTCTCTGCTCTACCCCGTCCCCCTCCCCTCCCCCAAATCTCCTCTCTACCTATTGGAATTCCAAGTTTCAAAATGAACTTCTACCTCCTACATGGGACCACTCATGACCTTCTTTCCCCTGGTTCAAAATGGTCTTTATTCATTTGGTACATATTCCATACATCTCTATATGTATACATGTTATCTCCCCTGCTTAGACTTGAAGTTTCTTGAGAACCAAGGCTGTTTTGGTTTTTCTCTTTGTTTCCCTAACCCTTAGCACAGTTTCTGACATATAGCAGGCCCCTTAAGAAATGCATGTAGATAGACTGATGGGATGTCTAGAGGGGAATTTCAATGTTGGATGGGAAGTTGAATTAGAGTGCCTCTAAGATCCCCCCCAGCTCTGAGTGTCTGATTCTAAGATGAAGGGCCCAGAACTTGGTTCTTTAATCTGTGATCCTATGAACCCAGGATGTGCCCACAGAGAGGTTAATAATAATAATAATAAGAATAAGAATAATAATAATAAGAAGAAGAGAGATTAATAATAATAATAACAACAACAACAATAAGATCCTATGAATCCAGGACTGTGCCCACAGAGCGGTTAACAATAATAATAATAATAATAATAATAATATCCTATGGACCCAGGACTGTGCCCATAGAGAGGCTAATAATAATAACAATAACAACAACAACAACAATAATAAAAAGGTAATGGTCTGAGCAGAGAGTGAGGCCAGAAGCAGAGACCAGTCACTACGTCCATGCCAGGGAAGATTGAGAAGAAAGAGAGAGAGAGAGAGAGAGAGAGAGAGAGAGAGAGAGAGAGAGAGAGAGAACCATCTTCTTTACTCACACTCTATACAAATTATCATGTGAATTACTTTAGTTACGTAATCAGATTGCTCTCCTGGCTGAGGTTTGTGGGCCTCGCAGAGCTGTTGAAAGTGTGGGCTACTTCCTGGGAGACCAGACCCTCCCTGGGAGGGGAGACAGAAGAGGACACCAGAGAATGCTTTCACCCACTTTGTCCAGGAATATTTCCTGACTGGGCACCCCTGAAAAGTTGCTACCAGCCTAGCATCCTGAGCACATGGGAAACAAGGCTGTGGATGTGGAGAAATAGGGGCGACATAAGTCCTTGTAAACATGAACCATCGCCCTCGGGAGTCCATCGATAGACAGCCATTGGGAAAGCTGAGGTAGAGCCAGCTGGTCTTTCCGTGGGAGCCTCTGCCCTCCTCGAACGTGGGAAAGAAACGGAGACCCAAAGGGGGAAAAGGACTCGTCCCAGGGCAGAGGCAGGTAAGAAAGAGAGTCAGGATATTTGGACTCGAGCCGTGTAGAGTCAGAATGGCTGACCAGCGATGGATTCTCAGGCCCCTTCCTGCCCTTTCTCTCCCGTTCTGTGTCCTTTCTGCCTAGCTTACCTGCCTCCCGTCTTGCTGCCCAGACCGGACGTAAACGCCCTGCTTGGGTTTCTCAGCCTCCTGCTCCCTCCATTTCCCTTTTCCACCAAACCACAGAAAACGTGTCTCTCTGTTCCCAAGCCCTCATCGGCATCACAGTACAAAGCTTGCCCACTCGAGGTGTGCGTGCTAAGTTTGCTGAAGGCAGCTCTCGATGAGGAATTACATAATGACCTAATTATGAAGCCTACCATCTGCCTCGGAGTCACGCCTGCCTTGTTAGGCTTCCCTGATGAGGTTTTCCAGGGAGGATGTTAGACTGCCAGTGGAATGGACAGCGTGTGGGACGTAATCTGGGGGGGACTTAATATACGCAGCTTCCTGAGGGGAGGCAGCAGCCATTTAGAATTGACTGGACAATCGGGGAAGCCGGCCCACGTGAAAAAGTTAGGCTTGTCTGGGTGATGTGGCACCCCGCCGCTGCCCCATCTCTGCTATTTCTTGGAAGCAGGCTCGGCTCAGTGTCATCTACAGGAGACCTTTCCTCCTTGGCTTAGTTGTTTACTTATTCATTATTTATTCAATCTATTTATTGCTACATTTATTATCTATTAATTTATAATCTCATTTAGCCATGTTCCAAAAGGGGAAAAAGCAAGGAAAATAAAGTAAAAAGAAGGAGGCTTTATTCTGTTCATCGGTTCTCTCTCTCTGGAAGTGGATAGCTTTTTTCATAATGAATTCTTTGGGATGCTGGATTGTTAATAGTGATCGGAGTAGCTGAGACTTTTCACGGTTGATTACTGTTACAGTATTGCTGATACTGTGCATAATGTTCTAGTTCTGCTTACTCTTCTTTGCATCAGTTTATATAAATCTTCCTAGACTTTGCTGAAACCATCCCCATAATCATTTTTTTATAGTGGAACAGTTCTCCCCAACAACCATTTTCCACAACTTGTTCAGATATTCTACAATTGATGGGCAAGCCCTCAGTATCCAATTCTTTGTCGTCATAAAAAGAGCTGCTTTAGATATTTTAATTATGTGGGTGCTTTTCTTTTTCTTTGATCTCGTTGGGGTACAGACCTGGCAGTAATGTTTCTGGATCAAAGAGCACGCACAGTTTTAGTAGCCTTTTGGGCATAGTTCCAAATTGTTCTCTAGAATGGTTGGCCCGATTCACAGCTTCACCAACAATGTATCTATTTTCCTACACCCCCCTCCAGCATCTGTGTTAGCCAATCAAATGGCTATGAGATGGTACCCCAGAGTTGCTTTAATTTGCATTTCTATAATTATTAGTTTTAGAGTTTTTTTAAATATGACTATTGATAGCTTTGATTTCTTCATCCAAAAATTGCCTCTTCATATCCCTTGACCATTTATCATTTAGAGAATGTATTACCCTTATTGTTAAGACTCTTTCTCCAGTCTTTCCCATTACTTTGTATTTTCTTAGTTGTGATTTGTATTTGTTTCACTTTAGCAGAACATAAACTGCTTGAGAGCAAGGATTGCTTTATTTTTGTCTATGTAGTTTAGCCTAACATATTTAATAAATAAATAACCTTCCGAAGCAAATTTATTTATTTATCTATTTATTTTTTGAAACTGCGCATTGGTTCCAAGACAGAAGAGCAGTAAGGGCTAGGCAATGGAGTTAATGTGACTTGCCCAGGATCACAGCTAGGAAGTGTCTGCGGTCATATTTGAACCCAGGATCTCTCATTTCTAGGCATAGCTCTCAATCCACTGAGCCACCCAGCTGCCCCCTAAACAGATTTAAAGTACAGAAGGTCGGACTAGATAAACTCTTAGCCCCCTTCTGCCTCTGAAATTCTTGGTTAGGCCACCATAAAAGGGATTTAAAAAGAAAATATTCACCCTTCTCAGGGGAATATTTTCGGGAGTAACCTTAAAAGTAACCTTAAAAGTTTAAAAACCTTAAAGCCCATGACTTTAGGACACTTAATATGCTTATGTTTATCAAAGACTTTCAAGTAATTTAGTTTGTATAATAACCGATGGATGGTGAGAATTGTGCTGTGAAATTGAACAATAAAAATCTCAGAGGAAGCTAAGCTATCAATTTATGACTCCCATTTCCCCCTCAAAAGAAAATTATCTTAATGCCTTTTTAAAAGCTGGTTATGTTGTACCAAAAGTTATTATATCTGTATTCATTTCTGTAATTCTCTTATGTTTACAAAATATCCTGTTCCTAGCTATTCTGTGAGGTTGATAGTACAAGTAATTATTGTTCCCATTTTTCCAATGAGGAAACTGAGTGTATTAAGAAGAGCTTACGGGGCAGCTGGGTAGCTCAGTGGATTGAGAGCCAGGCCTAGAGACGGGAGGTCCTAGGTTCAAATCCGGCCTCAGACACTTCCCAGCTGTGTGACCCTGGGCAAGTCACTTGACCCCCATTGCCCACCCTTACCACTCTTCCACCTATGAGCTAATACACAGAAGTTAAGGGTTTAAAAAAAAAAACAAAAAAAAAAAAAAGAAGAGCTTACATACTTAGTCCATAGCCACATATAACTAATCCATTGGAGACTTGCCCTGAAGTCCAGTGGCCTTTTTTACAATGCTAATATCCATATGGAATGGGGAGTGGGTAGGATATTTGGGGTGCCATCTGATTATTCTCAGAAAATTACCAAATTCCTATTAACTCTCCAAGGAAAGAAGCCCCCTCCCCCCTTCATCACTCTCAGCGGAGGTAATATTGTTCAATTCTAATCTTTTAGAATTATCTTTGGAATAGAGTTGAGAGAGCGTTTAGTCCAACTTTTCCATTTTGCCTTTAAGGAAACTTTGGCCCAAGAGGGTTTAAGTAATTTTCCCAAGGTCACACAGTCAATTAATTAATGACGGAGCCCAAGTTAGAACCCAGGTCTTCCACATCCTGGGCTGGTGTTCATTTTCTTGTACCCTGCTGCCGTTTGCATGATGATTGATTTCAAAAGGTCTCATTTCGGAGATCCTTGCCTCCGCAGGGGCAGATGGAAGTGACTCCTGTGGAGGAATGACTTTGCAGAATTCGTTAGTAAAACACTTTGAGATCATTGTCATTAGCCTCCTACCTTGAGGCAGCAAAATCCTCGGTAAATCTAGAGATGTTCAGTAAAAAATATTAAAAAATTTGGTGAAAATTTTCCTCACTTTTAGTCTCTGACCTGATGTCTTCATATGGCCTCCCTTATTCTGGAGTTTCACTCTATTTATAATGTAATTTTTTTTCTCCATAGGTATGCATAATTATTTATGTTCTGTGAATGTATTTTAGGCCAATATATGGAAACTGATCTATTTGCAGATGAGCTGATGTACTTACATATTAGTAGCTGGGTTCCAACTCTGCTGCATCTCTGATCATATGTTTCCCTAAGTACAGAGAAATATTTGGTTCCAGGCTAAACATTCCAGTAAACTTAAGTGAAAAAAAAAAACATGAAGAAGAAAGATGTATCACAGTTTTAAAATTCAGAACCAATGAGTTGGAATCCCAGGTACTAGAAATATTTTTGTGCAATGAACTTAAAAGCAAAATGAACAAAACACTTTGAATTTTGAAACATTTATCTTGAAATTACTTTACATTGAAATTTTTTTAAAGCCTTGATACAAATTTTTTTTACCTTTATTATATATTTCTTTTTATTATTTGGACATTGATAGCTCTGCAGAATACTTTTCCCACCCCATCCCTTTCCATAATTCATCAATAAACAAAATATTTTGTATTCACTTAAATCTAATAAAAAACTTAATGTTCCAAGATAAATTTTTTTTCCCAGAATACATTAGATACAATTTTTTTTAATGTCATGGACATTTTGCAGAGACTGACCTGTGTTGTTTCTACATATTTATTTCTCCATTATTTCCATTAAAACCTTCCTTTGATGAATCCTTTTGATCTGGTGGCGCCATTCTTGAATTCTTGAAGTTTATGATGGTAGAAGATAAGCCCTAGTAGCTAGAAAGTATGGGCCTAGTGATTGACCATGTCTGTTGTCTGAAGACCAGCCTAGCTGTGGAGATATTCATCCCCAGGAGGTCTGGACATCTGATGATTTTTATTTTTCTGTTAGAGCAACTCATAAAGATTATATCCTAAAGCATTGGCTCGGTGTCTGTGACACCAGTGAAGGTTTGACTTAGCATCCGTTTGAGTCAGTTTCCTCAAACTGTAAAATGGGAATAATAATAGCACCTGCTTCCCAGGGTTGTTGGGAGGATCAAATGAAATAATATTTTTAAGAATCACAAGCACATGACAATTTATAGAAATTGGCTAAACTTAGTTATTTTGATTATGTAGTATATTCAGTAGCATTTTTTGGTTCTTTTCATTTTGCATTCATTATATTTTCATAGTTTTTAGAGATTTCTTTCAGTTATTCCTCAATTCATGAGCTGGATCCTCTTATTTGACCTCTAAGAAAACATGTAGAACTGAGATTGAGTCTCCTGACTCCCAAACCAAAAGTAGGTTAGGAGGATGTTAGAAATCTAAGGCACAAATGATTATTTCATTTGGCTCCAGAGATGTAATCCATATGAGTTTGCCTAGTGAAAAGGAACTTTTTCCTCCATCCCCCATATTGTTGAGGCAATACATTTCAACTTGGGACATCTACAGGAATATGAAACTAGAATAATGTAAAGAAAGTTTAACATGATAAAGGGCAAGACTTTTGTGTGAGAAGCATATGAATTTGTGGAGAACTGAATATATAGATCAAAGGAATAATAAAAAATAAAATAATGGTTAAATAGTCAAAAGGAAAGATTCACATGTATACCTCCATTTTCTGTGTTCTTTCAACCAAGAAAAGACTGGTTTCCCCCGACTCCCAAGTGGCCATTCCAGAATCAGTTTTCATTCTAGAATTTGGTGGCTTCTCCATTTTTTTGTGTCCTGACCCTTAACCTCCCTCCTCCCATGACTTCTGTCTCTGAAAATGTGAATTTCCCAGATGGTAGGTTTATTGAAAGCAGGTATTCTGGTTAGTGGGGAATGGATCTCTGATCTTCTTTGGGGGCCTATCTACATTCCAATTACTTAAGTTTAAAGTCAAACCCTTTTCGAACCTGGGAGAATATTTGCTCTTCTCTAGCTGTGTGAAATTTCTCTTAATCACCGTAGCTCCTCATATTCATCAGCAGTGATGATAATTGCACTGGGTATATTTCCAGGGGTAACCAGTATAGGTGATTAATAAAAGTTTATTGATTGATTGTAGGAGTTGTAACTCCTAGTTCCTTCAGTATCTAGGCCAGGAAATACACATTTCCTGGGTGAGTTGCCAAATGAGCATGTGTTTTAAATTATTCCTCCTAGTCCATCTAAATCCCTTATTGGTTCCTGTTGGAAACACAACTCCTCGGTCTTTGTGGGCTGATGGCTACTCCTATCGGCAGTCAATCAGCAGTGGGTAATGGACTCACTGTGATGTGGCTCTGAATGTCAAGCTCTAGAGTATGAGTTTGAGCCATAAATGGATTTTATTTAAAAATTTTTTTAAAAACTCTTACTTTTTCTGATTTAGCAACAACTCTAAGACAGAAGAGTGAGGGCTAAGCAAATGGAGTTAAGTGATTTGCCCAGTGTCAGACAGCTAGAAAGTGTCTGAGGCTAGATTTGAACCCAATTCCTCCTGACTCCAGATCTCGGCTCAAAAGAGGGAGGGAAGGGCGGAGGGAGAGAGAGAGAGAGAGAGAGAGAGAGAGAGAGAGAGAGAGAGAGAGAGAGAGAGAGAGAGAGAGAGAGAGAGATTGATTCCAACTTGTATAGAAAAATTGCCTGGCATTTAGAGCTAGGTGGCTAGGTGGAATGTGCTTCCCTGGTAAGTTGGGAGTCCTTCGTTGTGGGGGTCTTCATATAGGAACTGGAGGATTTTTTGTCAGAGTTATTGCTAGATTTTTTAGTCAGAAGGTCAAAACCCTGACTCTTTCTCCACTGCCTATGTGACTTTGGTTAAATTTTTTAATTGATTCTAAATCTATGATGCTATGTTGTCCAGGGAATTCCTTCTGAAGGACAGATTGAATGAGGTGGCCTTAGGCAAATCTTTTCACATTTCTTGGCCTCAGTTTCCTCATGTACAAAATGTAGGGGTTGAGCTAGATGATCATGAAGGCTGCTTCCTGCTCTGAATCCTTGGATTCTTTGACCTTTAAGGCCCCTTCCAGCTGTGAAGTTCTGACATGGCCTCAAGGAGAGCTTGGTGCTTTGTTTCTCTGCCACTTCTTAATCTTGAGTTTCAGGCTCCTTTTATCCACTTTTGTTTAGATAAGAATCACAATTGATATCTATATCCTACTTTAAACTTTGCCAAGTCTTTTACAGACTTTATCTTATTTGAACTAATATTTATGGGACTCCATTGATCTCATTCTCCATCTTTGATGAAAACAGGTGACAAAACCCTGGAGAGGGAGGTGAAGGTCACACACAGCCACAGCTTGATAATGATAGAACTAGAAATTAGAATCCAGGAGCTCTGATTCTCAGGTGTCCTTTCTGCAGTGTTGTGGTGCAGCTTCTTAGTGTTCACTTGTGTTGAAGCCTGCCTAGTGTAGTGGAAGGGACACTGGACCTCGACTGGTTCATTTCTGAACTCGGGCTTCTCTGTAAAATGGGTACAATATTATTGGACAAGCCATCTCATATGATGGCTGTGAAGAAAACCCTTTTTAAAATACTAGAAAAGTATGTGGTGTTTATTATTAACTAAGAAAAAAATCATTTATATTTTAAATTGCATTTATTTATTTAAATTTTATAATTTCATTTATATAATTTATTTAAATTTTATAAATTAAAATTATATTTTAAAATTTAAAATTTATTTTAAAAATAAATTCTTACTTTCCATTTTAGAATCAGTACTAAGTATTTGTTCTAAGGCAGAAGAGCAATGAGGGCTAGCTAGGCCATGGGGGTCAAGTGCCTTGCCCAGGGTCACATAGCTAGGCAATGTATGAGGTCATCTTGGAGATCTTTCTCCTTTAGCCCTGGCTCTCTATCCATTGAGCTGCATAGCTGCCCATTAAAAAAAGCATTTTAATAAAGATTTTTTTGAAATTTCTATTTTTAAAAATTGAGTCTCCTTCTTTTGCCCAGGTGTGACTCACTCCCAGTTTTGCTGTTACTGTTGATGTCATGGAAGCTTTGAACTGCACCATTTCTGAGATGGGCCATTTTGTTCCTTTCTCAGGCATCCCTGTTGGTGCCTCCCACCTTTTGCCGTCATCTCAGTGGCTCGCTATATCAAAGCTGAACTTAGTGCAGACACTTGATTGACTTAGTCCACTGCAGCTCAGAATTCTTGAGCTCCAAATCTGCCAACTTCAGCCTATCTAAGAGCCAGAATTACAGACATGTGCCACCAGGGCCACCTTTAATATAAATTATTGGTCAAGTTCCTCTGGTTAGAAGATAAAAGTCATTCCTGTGACTTCCTTTGTCCTTGCAGAAAAATAGCGAGGGAAGAACTGTCTTGGCTTAGGATCATGAGATTTAGATTTGTAGAGGATTTTAGGGTCCAAAGGTTATTAAGCTTTTATTTATTTCATAGGCTCCTTTGGAAGCCTAGTGAAACCTATGGACCCCTTAGAACAGCATTTTAAGTGCAAAAAATAAAATAGTGAAATACGATTACTAGAATATTTTTCCTATTCAGGTTCATAGACTCGTTGAAATGTGGGGATCCATGGACTCTACTCTAAAAACTCCAATCCCTTCATTTTACAGGAATAAAAAGTGAGGACCAGAGAGGACAGCTTCTCATAGGTAATAAGTAGATTTATTTTTCAAACTGAGGTCTTCTAACTTCATCCTAGTGGAAGTTGTTTTTTTCCCCCATAACATCATAGCTGTTAGCCCCTCCGCTAATACTGTATACTATTCCATAAATATTAGCTCAAATAAGACTCTTCAGAGTTTAAAGTAAGATATAGATGTCAATTCTTATCAGTTGTTGATATTGTTATTCTTGGATGGATCTGTGATCTCTGTATCACTGTGAGCATCCCTCCTGCTGGTATAAATTGCAGTTGCTCTGTGCCTTTTCGTACTATCTGAGACCCGTCCATGGCTTTCCATAAATGCTCCATAAAGGATGTACTCAATATGCTGGAGGCCTTCCTCTAGTTCTTCTGTGTCTTACGGTAATCATATAGCACCCAGGCTGTCCATCTGTTGTGTCTCATGACCCTCCCACCTCCCATTCTGGTCACACGGATCTTCAACAGTGTCTTTGCTCTCATTTTTCACACACACAAGTCATCACTGACAATATGCCGCATCCTGCTTCAACACCCACCAGGCATCTTTATCACTGCCCTTTGGGTTACTTATCATTTTGATTCTTATTTGATCCTGATGTTTTATGATTCATAGCCAGATAGCATCATTGGGAGAATATTGTTAAAGAGAAAGTCTTTGAGATCATTGAAAGCATTGTGTTATGAAGCTCCTTAAACATAGCTTGGACTTCTCTTCTCCTGTTCAGTTCTGGGTCCTGCTCATTGAGCAATCTTAACACTGTCATAAAATATACTTTCTCCCTCTCCCTCTCCTTCTCCTTTTCCTTCCCTCTCTCCTCTCTCTTTCCTCTGTCTCTTTCTCTGTCTCTGTCTCTCCCTCTCCTGCCCTCCCCCTCTCTCCTTCTCACTCTGTCTCTTCTTCCCCTGTCTCTTTTTCTCTGTCTCTGTCTTTCTCTGTTTCTCTCTCTGTCTCTCTCTCTCTGTCTCTGTCTTTCTCTGTTTCTCTCTATTTCTCTCTGTCTTTCTTTCTCTCTATTTTTCTCTCTGTCTCTCTCTCTGTCTCTCTCTGTCTCTCTCTGCCTCTCTCTTTCTCTCTCTCTGGCAGGTCTTGCCATCACGAAGGTCACATGTACAAACATTAATTATATGACTGTGTATGTTAAAATCTGCATGTGTGTAAATACATTCTGACATGCATGCAGTCTGACTCTTCAGTGGGCTGCCTGACTCATCCTGTACATTGTTGTTGTTCAGTCATTTCAGTCATGGACAACTTGTCATGACCCTGTTGGGGTTTTCTTGGCAAAGATACTGGAGTAGTTGAGTTGTCCATTTCCTTCTCTCATTTTACAGATTAGGAAACTGAGGCAGACATGGATTAAGTGATTTGCCCAGAGTGGCACAGCTAGTAAATATTTGAGGTCAGATTTGAATGGATGAAGATAAGTCTTGCTGACTCCTGGCCCTGTACTTTATCCACTGTACAATGTAGCTATCTTAGAACTGTCCATAGTAAATAATAAATATTTCTAAAATTGAAATAAAAACAATGCAGAGTGGAAAGAGCCCTAGATTTAGGAGATGTTGGCTCAGATTTTGGTTCTGCCATTGAAGAGCTGTGTGGACATAGATATGTTCACGTAACCTCTCTGAGCCTTGGTTTCCCCTTCTGTACAACTTCTGTGTAACTCTGAAAAACTCTGTAAAGGTGAGTTGGACTAAATTTTCCAGAGGGGGCTTTCCAGTTCTCGGGCGTCCTCTCTGGCTCCTGCCCTGTCCCACTTTCAGTGCCCAGGCTGCTCAAGTGGGCTTTTTGACTACGAGCAGCAGATAGACGGACGAGAGCTGCAGCGTGGTTGGGCAGGTTGGCAGATTGCAGGGTAGGATCTCATTGCATTGAAACTTCCAAGTCCTTTGAAGCGGGAAGTTTAGCGGTATTGAACATGGAGCTCTCCAATTTCATTAGGATTAAATCACTCATTGCAAGGCAGCCTCAGACCTCCCCAGACAATCTATTATTTAGAAGTTGCCATCAAGCCCACAGCATCTCTCTTCCTTCAGCGCTCCCCGTCTCGTTTCTTGCCACACACGCACAAACACTTCCAGATTCCCTGAGAGGTTTCTTTCCATGGAGTGGGGAGTGTGTGTGAGTGAGATTTGATCTTTAGTACTAATAATTTACTACTTGGTTCTCAAACCCCATGGTTCTTATGAAGGAGTCATTGCTTAAGAAGCACGTTGCATTGTTCTAGAGTAGAAAAAAAACCATTGGCCTGGAGGTGAGGAGAGGCGATCTGGGTTCCAGAGACAAGGCAGTGAGTGGAAGAGAGGGCTTGGGTTCAAATTCTGACCCTGTGACCTGTCTCAGCTTCAGATTCCCTCCTCCTAAAATAAACAGTGGCACTGTGTGACCCCAAAGTCCCCTTTCATCTCTGCTTCTACCCCAGCATGACCACTAACTTCCCGTGTGACCAGGGGGAAGTTTATTTCTTGGGATCTCTGTTTCCCTCTCCATAAAACTGCAGGAGTTGGTCTAGTCTGGACTATGCCCTCTAGGCTTCAGTTTGTTGACCTTTGGCCTAAGCCATTTTTGTAGTCTTTTGGGCCCTGAGAGTCTTTGATTTCATTAAGTAGGCGGTTTTCCCCATTTCATAGAAAAAAGCAGCTTGAAAATGGTACAGTAGATAGGGTACTGCGCCTGGAATCAGGAAGACTGAGTTCATTTCTCATCTCAGACAATTACTAGCTAGCTGTGTGATCCTGGGCAAGTCACATAACCCTGTTTGCCTCCATTTCCTAATCTGTAAAATGAGCTGGAGAAGGAAATGGCAAACCTTTGCAGTATCTCTGCCGAGAAAAATCCCCATGAAGTCACAAAGAGACTGAAAAAGATTAAACACTAACAAAGCTGGTTTTCCCATTTCACAGATAGAAGTGGAAGGGTATGGATATGAGAAGGAAAGAATCAAAATGGAATAGAGCCACTCTTCATTCCTCTTTTAACCATGGCCATGCCCTCCAACCCAGACTACACAGAGAGGCCGTTTATCTGGCTTCCAGAGGCCAGCCTGACCCGATCCCTCAGGAATTTGTTATGCTAAGGGGAAAGGAAGCCAACAGGAAAGTGGAAGGGATTTGCCAGGCCAACTAGAAGGAGAGAGATAGAATTCATGCTTCCCAGAGAAAAACAGAGGCCGCCTTTCTCCATACCTGTTATTTCTTGCTCCCATACAGAACTGAGCAAGCGGGAAGATGGGCAGTCCAGCCCTTACTTGAGCTTGCTCTGCTTCAGCTGAGTTTCTACATAACAGTAACTCCCTTCTCACCCAGCAGCTAAAGGTTTATAGGACATTTCACCAGCCTTATCTCATTTAATCCTTAACCCCAATCCAGTAAGAACAGAACTTACAGAAACCATTATTAAGGTCCATTTTACTAAAAAGACTTTAAATGAAATGCCCAAGATGAAGAGCTAGTAAATGGTGCAGGCTCTAGTTGAACTCAAGTCTTTCCACTGTGGCACACGGCATCTTCTACAAAGATCTGGAGTGACTTCTAACCCCTTTCAGAGAACGAATCCTCAATTGGAATATTTGTTGTTCAGTCATTTTTACATTGTTTTTGACTCTTCATGACCCTCTTTGGGGTCTTTTTTTAAAAAATGTTTATATATATTTTTTATTTTTTAGAAAAATTTTCCATGGTTACATGATTCATGTTCTTACTTTCCCCTTCACCCTCCTTCATTACCCCCCGCCCCCAATTTGGGGTCTTCTTGGAAAAGATATTAGAGCAATTTCCATTTCTTTCTCCAATTCATTTTACAAATGAGGACATGGAGGCACACGGGATTAAGTGTTTTGCTCAGGGTCATGCAGCTGAGTATCCAAGGCCAGATTTGAACTCAGGAAGAAGAGTCTTCCTGACTCCAGGTCCTTTGCTCCATCCCCTGCTGCACCCCCTAGCTGCCCTGGAGAGGAAAGAGGGGGTGTCTAGTCAGTCCCAGTAAAGGCTGAAAGAAGGCTGCCTTGGCATGTGGAATCCAGAGGCACCAAAAAAGAGTACCCGGAGAGGGAAGAGGCTGAAAACCCAAGGGGTGGATGTGACCATGTTTGCAGCCAATCCCTCACACTTTGCTGACTGTCAGGAAACCAGGCCTGGGAAATGACTTCACCAGGAGCAGGACCCCGAAAGCACAAGAGAACAATAAGTAGAAAGGCAATAGGCTGTTGGCAGACGCCCAGGTCCTTGGCCCAGGGCTCCCTAGAACGAAGCAGAGGGGAAAAGGCATTGAGGGTGGCATGATAGAGGAGGAAAAGGTGGGGACTCCCGGCAGGGCTGGTGAAAGGCGGGCAGTGGGGTGTTTTGGAAAGAGAATGGGGCTTGGATTTATGAGGAATTGGGACTTGGATTCAAATCCCAGCTTTATGACTGACCACCTGGGGGACGTACCTTCTTTCTTTTCAACTCTAAAATGAGGTCTAAAATAGATGATCTCTAAGAAGGGTTTTGCCAGCTTGAGACCCCATCATTGTTTTCTCTTCCCCTCCTTCTCTAAGAGATGGAGAGTGCTTTCTCCTGAGAACAATGCTATTAAAGCTAGTCAACAAACTTATAGTGGTTAAAAGTTTTTGAAGGACTTTACATGGAGCAGAGCATTATGATTATTCTGGAAGAAGAGCCACTCTGTAAGTTAAATAAACACAAGGGATGGAGTTTAGACTTTTGACAGTTTACTGATTGGCTATCTGGCCTTGGAAAAAAATCTCTTGATTTCTTGGGGTCTCCTCTCTTTTATTTTTTTTAACCTTATCTTCTGTTTTAAAGCCATATTAAGTGTCATTTCGAAATTCACATAGCTAGGAAATGTCTGAGGCCAGATTTGAACCCAAGACCTAAGCCTGGCTCTTAATCCACTCAGCCACCTAGCCACCCCTCTTCTCCTTCATCTAGAAAACATTTGTATAGGATTGTAGGACATGGAGCTGGAAGGATCTAGTCTATGCTCCTTCATTTCACAGATGGGGAAAGAGAGGCTGAAAGAGCTGGATCATAGAAGCCAAGGGTTGGTTGAACCTGGATCCTCCAACTCCAAAGCCAGTAAGTGCCCTTTCTATTATGCCAATCTGCTCCTTCAATAAATTAGATGTGAGAAGGCCTGGTGAAGGGGCTTAAACAGTATTCACAGATTTGTCCTAAATATTTATTCCTTTTCATTTGACTTTAATTTGTATTGAGCTTTGTTTGTACATCACCTTCATTTCTAAATAAATCTATTCTCCCTTCCCTTCTGAGTGAATCCTTGTGACAAAGAATAAAGAGAAAAGAGGGGAAAAGGAAGCAATTCGGTAAAATCAACAATATAGCAATCTAATTCAATAACTGTATCCACTGTCCCCTATCTGTAGTTTTCTCCCACCTCTGCAAAGAAGTCAGAAAGTACATTTTATTCATCTCTTCTTGGGGCTGAGTCTGGTCACTAATCACAAAAATGTTCAGTTTTTTTGTGGTGATAGTTTCTACTTACAATGTTTTAGTTGTTTTTGATACAGTGTTTTGTTGTTGTTTTTCGGTAGTTTTTCAACTCATTTTGATTCCATTTGGAGTTTCCTTGGCAAAGATGCCGGAGTGGCTTGTTATTTCTTTCTCCAGATGAGGACACTGCTGATACAAATAGGGTTAAATGACTTGGCCAAGTCACACAGCTAATAAGTATCTGAGGCTGAATTTGAATTTAAGAAAATGAGTTTTTCCTGTCCCCGAGTCTGGTGCTCTATCCTCTGTGTCACTTAGCTGCTTTTATTTTACTAGGTACCTATGCTTAAGCAGGTGGACAATGGGAAGGTCTGATGGAGAGAAAGTAGGGCAAGGGGGCTATAATGTCCAACAGTTGCCTTGTAGTCTTATTTCTGTATTCAGGTAGTCTTAACTACTTCAACTTTTTACTGTCTCCCTAGGCAGCCATCCTTTGTAATTAAATTCAAGCAACATTTAACAAGTATGTTAAATTTCATTGAGTGAGGAAAATACAGGGTTAAATTGAATCCCTGATTTCATGGCATTTCTAGTACCCTATGCTACCTCCCAGAGGACCATTCCTTGTAACAAAGAATAAAAAAGAAAAACCAATTTAACAAAACTATATTGAAAAAATCTGACTGTAGATGCATAGTCCCCCAACTCTGAAACGAAGCAAGGTACCTATTGTATCTTTTCTTTGGAGCCAAGTCTGAGCATTATATTTTCACAGTATTTAGATCCTAATCCTACTCATTTCACTTTGCATCAGTTCATGTAGGTCTTCCCATGTTTCTCATAATTCCTTATGTTCATCATTCCTTATTACAGTCCATTAATCTATTCCCCAGTTAAGGAACATCGGCTTTGTTTCCAGGTCTTTGCTACTACAAAAAAAGGGTTGCTGTAAATATTTTCATGTATGCAGGACCTTTGATTTTATCATTGACCTTCTTGGGGTATGCACCTAATAACAGAATCCCTGGTTGAAAAAGTACGGACATTTGAGTAACTGCGTAATTCAAAATTGTTTTCCAAAATGGCAATATGAAGTAACATCTCATCATTATTTCATGACTGTACCTCTCTTTTTATAATCCTTGTGTGGAGGATTTTTTGGGAGAAATGCTGAAGGATCTCACATGATGAGAAGGGATTGCATCATTAGAGAATATCCCCAGACCAGGGAAATCATGAGTCCTTATTAAAGTGCAAACATCATCTAGGTAGAACTCGGTAACTTTCTCACAGCTCATCAGTGATGGGTTCCCAGGTGTTTACCATACAGGTCTCGAGACTGCTTGGTGGTTTATGCATCCTTTCTTCTTGTAGTTTTCCCTATGTGACATTCTAACACCTGCATCCATATTTTTGCACCTGTTTGCTCCATGTTTGGGATGCTTTCCTTCATTTTCCACCTCATAGGTTGGGTAGAATAAACTTCAGAGTCCATCTAGTCCTTTCTCCTTCATCTAACATGGTGATTCCCAAAGTGGGTGCCACTGCCCCCTGGTGGGTGCTGCAGCGATCCATGGAGGCGGTGATGGCCACAGGTGCATTTATCTTTCCTATTAATTGCTATTAAAATTAAAAAAAATTAATTTCCAGGGCACTAAGTAATATTTTCTCTGGAAAGGGGGCAGTAGGCCAAAAAAGTTTGGGAACCACTGATCTAACAGATCAGGAAACTGAGTTCCAAAGAGATTAGTTTTAGGAAGGACCAGGGGTTCCTTTTCACAACTCAGTCCATGGGCCACATACTTCTTATTGTCCCTAGCTCCATGTTGTTTACCCACTTTCACTTTTGTATCCCCAGTGCCTCACATGTAAGAATCAGGTAATAAATTGATTGATTTGATTCCAGAATTTTGTCATTTCAATTTTACTTTTCAATATCCTTCAGACATACCATAAAAATAAGACTTGTTTCCCATTAATGGAAGAAGAGGGTTGTTCCCTCACAAACAGTAATGACTGAGATTCTGTTGGTTTAAACGAAATCGATAAATCTCCCAGACTTGCTCACAGTTCAGCTGTCTTTTTTGTAGACCCCATCATGTAGCTTTGTTCTCATATGAGAGCCAAGTCTTATCCATATCAGCTTTCTGCTAGTCTCAGAAAGATGTTGTCATCTCTGCATTCCTATTTCTTTCTTTAGTGTTCAGGGTTCCTAAATGTTTTTTCATCAATGGGCCATAGAAAAGAGAGGTCAAGGCTACATATGTCCTACATTGGCCAATGTGATTTCCCTCTGTTTGCACTTTGGCCCCCCATTAGAGTTTTGCTTCACTGGACACATAGTTAGAATTTATATGGTATGTTAAGATTTACAAAGCTTCTTTTACATGTTATCCCATTTGATCTTTACAACTATTATAGATTACCTCCATTTTACAGATAAGGAAACTGAGAGTTTATGACTTATCCAGTGTCTGAGGCAAGATTTGAAATCAGATCTTCCTGACTTGAAGCTGGGCTTCAGCATCATCTCCACTAACTCACCGACCATCAAAATTATTGATTATGTTACTTCTAATCTGCATGGGCTGCTTAAAATCATTTAGGACAAGAAGATAAGGGGAAATCAGATGTCATCTAGCCCAACTTCTTCAATATAGAGATAAGAAAACTGAGGCTAAGAGAATGTGACTTGCCCAAGGTCACAAAGTTAGAGAACCAGTGTTTGAAACTAAAGTCTTCTGATTCCAGATTCAACATTTTTTTCCCCTATTGAGCCATCCTAGGAAAATATAACTGGGTTGCAATCTGTACAAGTAGCAAGAACACCCACAGAGCCATCTAAATATCAAAGTGTTCTATTAAACAGGACAGAACATATCAGGTTTTGCTGCCTTATGCATTTTTATCAAAGAAGAAAAATGGCTGATCTGTTGGTCACGATTTATTATTGATATGGTCCTATCTCATTATGTCATATGGTGGAATTGTTTTAGAAATAGAACTTCAAATGCCTTCTTTCTAGAATTTTAGGGCTAGAAGGGATGCAGGAAGCCACAGTATCGTAGAACCAAAGAATTTTAGAATTGGATGGGACCTCAGTCATTGTCCTGTATTACCCCTACTTGAATACTGGTTTTTGATAATTGATTATTCAGCCTCCACTTGATGACCTCCCAAGATGGGGAATGTGTCATCTCCCAAAAGATAGCCCATTCCATTTTTGTGTAATTCTAATTTGTTCTTTCTTATAGGGATTTGCATTAGTTCTATGATTTCATTGCTATGGGGAACTCCTATGTGGGGAAGTCCATTTACCATCATGGACCAGCTAGCCCTTGTTCTGCAACTTGTAGTCTTAGAGAATTGAGTAAAGCTCTGAATGATTAAGTGCCCAGGATAACACATCTTAGTACCTGGGTAGCCTTGGTATTGCAAGGGGTGGAGAGCACTGGACTTTGATTCACTTGACCCGAGTTCAAATATGGCCTCAGACACTAGCTTAGACAAGTCATTTAGGTCTCTCGACCTCATTTTCTTCTATGAAATGTGGATATAGTAATTGATTTATTGATTATTTCCTTCCTTCCTTCCTTCCTTCCTTCCTTCCTTCCTTCCTTCCTTCCTTCCTTCCTTCCTTCCTTCCTTCCTTCCTTCCTTCCTTCGTTGCATGATAGCAGGACCATTGTTGTCTCCTTCTCCCCAACGTGCCAAGGACCTTCCACAAGGGTAGACATTCGATAAATGTTCATTAGATGCTTAATAAATATTTGTTAAATTAGGTTGAGTAAAGGTGATGAGTATTCTCTCTTTTGATGATGCAGATGTGAGATTCATTGCCTCTAAGCTGTAGCTGGGTTACATTGCACCTGGAATGTGACGGAAACCAAAAGAATCGACAGAAATCTGGGGCTGTGGTACTTCCCTTTAGCCCAACTCTTAAGGGTTATCCATCACATTGAAACATGAGCCAACTCTGTGTGGTGGACATTCCTAACATGATGGTCTTTTGAATTTTTTTCTAAATGTTAGAAATTAGAAAACGACTTTAAGTTGGAAGGAAATTTCATTTACTGCCAGGCTAAAGGTTGGTCAAGCACTGGGTTTACGAGGGCAAGCTTCTAATAGCAATAGGTGAGGCAGCATTTTTTGTGTTCAGGTGTTGAGTTTTTGTCCTGTAAAAAGGGCATTCCCACCCCTTCCCTCTCCCCAGAGTTTGACTCTGTGACTTTTTGCTGACATATTTATTGCCACTTTTTTGTTTTGAAATACTTTGATTTCTAACTGTATATCTTTCCCTTTCCCTACCCAATAAGTCATCCTTTGTAACAAAGGATATAAGTGCAATTCAGGAACCCCAGGTGGCATGTTTCACCCGAGTCCAGCAATATATGAAGCGTTCCATATCCGGAGTATCCTACTCTGGCAAAGAAGGGAAGGACATATATTTTCCCATTTCTTCTACCTGCATCTTGGGAACAGAGGACGGTGTGTGATATGGTAGAATGACTTGGTGTCATTGTCACAGCCTCACAGACTGTTGGGGGTACGGATGAATTTTGTGTGTATTGGATGGAGTAAGGGAGGATCTGTGACATTTTCAATGTGGGCTGGTCTCTCCAACAAGGGACTCTTTTGAAACTTAGGGTATTGAGAAATCTGGCCACTTCCCCATGTCTCTCAGTTGTTACGTAGTGGGATTTGAAACTAGTTTTTCCTAGCTCTGTTTATTTATTTTGTGTGTGTGTGTGTGTGTATAGAGTATATTCCTAACAATATTCATTATATAGCTTCTATTTGCTATAATATACTTACTTATCCCCACTCAGTGTATAAATGATGAAACAAGGCACAGAAAAGAGAAATAAGTAACTTATTCCAGGGAAGGATTTAACCCATGTTTCCTGTACCTCCAAATCCAGTGCTATTTTTACTGTATAATACCAAGATGTGAGTCTTTCTCCTTGACCCCTGTTGATATAGATTGTACATATATAACCATATACATATATCCCTGTTCTCATGTTATATGAAATAAGACTACATATTTCTTACATTAGAGAAAAATTCACAGAGGAAATAATGTGAAGGAAGAGTAGTATATTTCAATCTATTCTGACTCCATCCGCTTCTTCTTTGGTAGTAGATAGCCTTTTTATCATGAGTCCCTTAGAGACGATCTGGATCCTTGCTTTGTTAATAATAGTTCAATCATTCAAGTTGATCATATTTTATTATTATTTTTTATTGATTAATTAAGAAAAAGTTTCCAAGGTTACATGATTCATGTTCTTTCCCTCCTCTCCTCCCCTAATCCCCCCCGTAGCCAGTGAGTAATTCCACTGGGTTTTACATGTGTCATTGATCAAGATCTATTTCCATATTATTGATATTTGTACTGGGGTGTTAATCATATATTATTGATGTTGCTGTGCACAACATTTTTCTGGTTCTGATCACTTCACTTTGCATCACTTCATGTAAGTCTTTCCAGGTTTTGTTTTTGTTTTTGTTTTTGTTTTTTGTGATCATCTTGTTTGCCATTTCTTATGGCACAATAATATTCCAATTAAAATATGTACTGCAACCTATTCAGCTGCTCTGCAACTGATGGGCATCCCTGCAGTTTCCAGTTCTTTGCCATCACAAAAAGATCTGCTATAAATATTTTAGAATATATAGTTTCCTTGAGTGCCTTATCACCTCTTAATGAATACAAGATCCTTTTTTCAAAAACTGTCTTATTATAAGCTTAATGCCCATCAACAGATAAATAAAATATAACATAAGAAGAAATAAAATCCATTTAAAAATGGTAACATTTAACAAGGTAGAACCAAGGAAATTAAGAGATATCAAACAAAAATCCCTTGGTTCTTGCCTCCTTCCAAATCTGTCTGAAGTTCCATTTCTTTGTTTCCTTTTTTATATTCAGCTGTAGAGAGTGTTAACGTACATTTTTGCTTCTGCTGATATTCCTTTGCAGCACTTCATATAGGTCTTAACTAATGTATTTTCTTATCTGCTTCATTTTTTTTATCGTTTATATGGCTCTATAATATTCTATTACAGGAACATCATGCCACAATTAATTCAGCTGTTCTCATTAGGCATATAGGTTATTTCTAGTCTTTTGCAGTTACAAATTAAGCAGCTATGAATATTTTAAAAAACAGATAGGGCTTTTCTCTTCCCTCTCTCTGCCATCCCCCTTTTAAAGTTTTGTTTTTTTTTAAATAAAGTCTTAGCAGTAGAATCAGTGGGTTAAGGGATATGGCCAGGCTTGTAACTTTTATTGCATCTTGTCATTTTGCTTTCCAAAATTTTTGCAGTGGTCCATAATGCCAACAACACATTAGAATAATGCATAATTCTTTTTTTTTTTTAAGGAATCTTTTCTGGGCATGTAGTTATTTCATTTCATTTCATTTCATTTCATTTCATTTTTTTATTTTATTTTATTTTTTTAAACCCTTACCTTCTGTCTTGGAGTCAATACTGTGTATTGGCTCCAAGGCCAGGACCTCCTATCTCTGGGCCTGACTCTCAATCCACTGAGCCATCCAACTGCCCCCTGCATAATTCTTGACAGCCTTGATTACTTAGTTTTCCAGCTCCAGTTGATCAAAAGAAGGGAAGGAATAGAAAGGAGTAGAACTATTTATTGCAGGCATGTGTTCCCAGGAGCAGAAGTAACAATTGACAAAGAGACAGAAGAGCTTGAAAGTTGCTGTAGGTCTCTTCTATACAGATAAATGAATGAGTACGTGAATAAATGAAACACTTACTGTTTCTTATTCAGCACTTATTGTGTGTGAAGGGACTGTATGTATGAAGGGCGGGGGATAGAAGACAGAAAAATAACAGTCCTTGGACTCAAGAACAATAGTAGTAGAATCAGAGGCTTTAAAAGTTGCTAAAGCTGGAAGAGACCTTAGATCTAGTCTAAATGCATCATCCCTCCAGTTTTACAGATAAAGAAACTGAGACTCAGATAAATTGAAGTGTTGAAAGCTGTCCAATGAGTTAGTAGGGATTGGGTTAGACTACAACTAGATCTCCTGTTTCTCAGTCTTGCAGGATGTTCATAAGACGATGCTGAGTCACTAAGAAAAGGTTAACTTATGTTCATTGCAGTCTATTTAAAAAGACTGGGAAGTACGAAGTATACTTTTAAAAGATTTCCATCAATAACAGCTAATTAAAAAAAAGTTTTGTTGCTTGGAGGGATAAACTTTGGACAATTAATTTGTATAGATGAAACAAAAATTCATTACCAGATGATACTGGAGGAAGATGAATTACCATATTATTATTCAACAGCATTCAATACACATTTGTTATGTACAAAGCATTTCCATTAAAAATGCAAAGAGTTGTGCTAGGGAGTGATGCAAAATTTAGATAAGAAGTGATCCCTGTTTTTGTGGAGCTTACAATAAGAAGACAGCATCATGGTGACTTCAGATTGAGGGGGAAAGGTGCAAGAGGGGTTGACTGGTATGCAAAAAAAGTTTGAAGTTGATTCTAGCCTAAAGGTGAAGGATTTTTAATCTTTAGGTGATATGACCAATAATAATAATCTTCATTATAATGCAAGCTTTCAATGGGGATTGTTTCATTTGTTATATTTGCATCCTCAGTCCATTACGTAGTCCCTGTCACACAGTAGGCCCCTTAATAAAGCTTATTGATTGATTGATAATTACCAGATGGAAATATAGTAGCTCAAAGAAAGCAAGGTATCTGCCTAGTGCCAACCTTTACTGGTATAGTATGGAATTCGGCAATATAGAAGACCAGAATTGAGAATTGGGCTTCAATAAAACCTATCCTGGACCCCTAGCATATGAGTTATTCTGGGAAACAAAGCTTTTTGGGTGATGGAGGGGATACACTTTTAATTATTTTAGCCATTTCTATTAAATAGTTTAATAGTTAGTAGTTTGTTTTTTAAGTCCTTGGTATGTCATCTTAATTTTTGCTCCAGTGCCTCTTTCTCAGGCTCTGCTGCTTTCTACTTGTATGACCTTGGGTAAGGTCACAGGATGACTAGAGGCATCATCTTCACCGTTGCTCTTGGTTCCTTTGACTTCTTAACTCCATTCGGATCATTATCTGTTCTTTTCTGTACCATGAAAACATGACATCTGCTCTTCTATTTTATGTCAATGTTTGCTCTTCCTGAATTGGTTGAATGGGGTGTGAGGAAGATGGTCATCCATCCCTTTTAGTGTTTTTTTTCTAGGTAGATTACTTCAAAGCTTGCAAATTCTTCATCAGAAGATTTCAAAGCCACTTTTCTCCAAGTTTTCCCTTTTGTTCGACTTGGAACAGAATTCTGGGCATTGACTCTTTAATGTGATAACAGAATTGAAAGTCCTTTGTTATGAACTAACTTTCTTTTCTGTGACAACAGCTCCTATTTTGAATAACATTGGTACATTGGCTAGATCAGTAAAGAAAATGTGGTCAAACAGAAAAATGGTGAAAGAATTTCTGAGCACTAACTTGGTTTCTTCAAGTTGGACAAGTATGGTTGCTTAAGCAATAACCAGCTTATTGTCCCCAGGATTAGCAATAGTCCTGGGATAGTGTATTTCTGAAGGAACAAGCAGATGATAAAATAAGTCAGAAAGAAATTTATTTATCCAGTGTCCTCTATAAGCAACTGATAAATGAGTAAGATCTTTAAAAGGTCTAGAATACATTCATCATATGGGAATCTGAAGCATTAGTACATACGAGAACAGTCAACCTGTCTTTGTTCTGATTATCTTGGGGAAGTGTTATTTGATTCACTGGCATTTGTGGGTAGAAATTGGCAAGCACTGGCCCAATAGTTTGGTTTTTATCTGTACTATAAGACTGTTTGGGAGATAGACTGTGCTCAGAAGTAAGTTCTGTGAAAAAGGAACTCCCAGAATCTCTTACTTTGTCCTGATTTGTAGGTTCCCACAAGCGATGACTCATCTTCTAATGGTATCTCCCAGTTTGAAATGTCAGGGCCATTTCTGGTAATATAACTGATCAGCTGCATTTATAAATAAAAAAATCTCTTACCTTTCCATTGAGCAGGGGTCCAGAGATAGGAATTAAGAGATTCCTGGACACTTAGGAGAGAACACTATCACATGAAGGATGAGATCAGAAGCCGGACTGTAGAAGGTTTAGGAGAAAAAGGGGAGATACCAGAATATGAGATAAGAAAGGAAAAGAGTTTACGATGAAAGGACATTTGTTCCTTATGAATCTGGCAGTTCAGAGGGCAGAATAAAAGGGGTGTGACACGGTGGGGAGGTGAAGTGGAGGTGGATGGTGGGATAAAGAAATGGGCAGTTGGAGAAGTAGCCTGGGGCTTGTACATTGGCAGCTAAGGGTTCAGAATCTCTGGGATGGGGAGAACACGAGAGACTGGGTGTTCACCTTAAGCAGTGAATCTAAGCAGAATATTAGTGGTTGGAGACAAGTCCATTGAGGAAGACAGGTGATCAGACCATTCAAGATATTCTCTCAAGGTCCAACCTTATGGCAAGTGATGCTAATGTGTCCTCCGAGGGCTGCCTGGCAGGAGGCAGAAGGCAGGAATAGGTGAAGGTAAGGCTCTGGGGAATCCAGTCAGGAGGCAGGAAGTGGCAGTGCAAGGTAGACCAGCTAAAAAGTCTCTGTGGGAAATCATGGAAGCTGGGAGGCCAGTGGCTGGGTCTTATCTCTGGCAAAGGGTGTCTTATAGCAGAAATGGTATTATAATTTAGGGTGGCTTGGTGTAGTGGAACAAACATTGATTGTCTTTGGAGCTGGACAGCCATGGTTTAAGTTCTGGCTCTGACACTTCTAAATGAGTGACCATAGACTATTTAAACCTCAATGTTCTTTTCTGTAAAATGGGATGATGATACTACGTGATCTACCCTCTCTCCCAAGATTATTGTAGGCAAAGCCTTTAGTAAAGCCCAGATCCTTTAACAAATGTGTTGTAAACCTAGGAATGGAGCAAGATTCTTAAAACAAAGGTCAAGTGTCCTACTTCATAGTCTTTCTAGTGGCCACAGCAATGACCTACTTTGTAGAGAGACTTGCCTTGATGAAAAAAAAAAGTATGCATGAATGTTGCATGTGCAAGGGGAAACATTTTTAATAGCTAATAGAGTTGCTTGACTAGTAGATAAGGCTTACTTTAAAATCCTTGTGCATGAATATGTGTAATGCTGAGACATACTAAGCCTATGAACTTGTTCTTTGGAGCCCCTGGTATGCAATAGATGAAGCAAGCTAAATATTTTGAATATCTCTCTGGTGTAATATATTGGTCAAACATTCATCCGTCTCAGATGTGAGCAGGGTCACAAAAAAGGTCATAAAAAAATCAAAGTGTTTATTTTTAATGTTCATTACAACTTTTTTTGAGTTCCAAATTCTCTCCCTCCTGCCCCTGCCCCACTTATTGAGAAGGCAAAGCAATGTGTTATCAATTATAGAAGTGAAATCACTCAGAATATTTCTATATTAGCCATGTTGCAAAAAAAAATAAAATGAAGTAAAAAAATTATGTTTCAGTTTGCATTCAGACTTCATTAGTTCTCTTTCTGGAGCTGGATAAGCATTTATTATCCTGAGTTCTTCAGAACTGGCTTGATCATTGAACTGATCAGACTGGTTAAATCAGAGATGACCATCTTTACAGTATTGCTGTTACTGTGTACAATGTTCTTTTGATTCAGCTCACTTTACTTTGCATCAGTTCATTAAAATCTTCCCAGGACTTATGAGAAAGATCTCTATCCACATCCAGAGGAAGAACTCTGGGAGTAGAAACACAGAAGAAAAACAACGGCTTGATCGCATGGGTTCGTGGGGATATGATTGGCGATATCAACTCTAAACAATCACCCATATCAATAATATGGAAATAAGTCTTGATCAATGACACATGTAATATCCAGTGCAATTGTGCGTTGGCTAGGGGAGGAGGGGAGGGAAAACCGTGAATCTTGTAACCATGGGAAAATATTCTAAATTAATCAACTAAATAAAAATTTCCCAGACAAACAAACAAATAAATAAATGAACCTTCCCAGGTTTTTCTAAAACCAAGATGCTAAGTGCTTGCTTGATTTATTAGTTGCTTGAGGGCAAGGGACCGTTTTATTTTCTTTCAATCTTTGCCATTTATCTAAGTGGGGATTTTATTCATAGTAGATAGTAGAGCCTGGCAGAAAGAAGTTCAGGTCCCACAGCATGTACTTTTTGTAGCTCTATGACCTCAGTCTTTGACCTCTCCAAGCCTCAGTTCCCCTTCCTTATCTTCAAAATGGGGGTAACTAATTGCACCCACCACACACTGTTGTTGTGGGGATCAAATGAGGAACAGCAATTGTTTTGCAAATCTAAAAGGGCCTTTCTATAACTGGCATTTGATCCATGGTTGTTGACAAGGGAATAAACTGCATACTGTTTCTGAGAGACAAAAGGAGAAAGTAGCCCTGTGCCTAAATTCTGTAGTCACTGATCTTTAACTTCCATAGGATGAAGATGAATTTTGAGTCATTTTTTTCTTTTTCTTTTTCTTTGGATATTTTTTCCCTTTATAAAATATATGCCATGTTGTGACTCAAGACAGAGTCACTTGTTGGCACTGACCACAAACAGCATTATCCTTATAATAAAGAAATGTGAACTCATAATAACAAGAACATTGTTTAGTCATTTTTCAGTTGTGTCCAATTTGTTGTGACCCAATGTAGCTTTTTTTTTAAGGCAAAGATACTGGAGTAGTTTGCTGTTTCCTTCTTATTTTACAGAAAAGGAACCCAGCACTCTTAGTAATAAGAATAATGACTTTGAAATGCTTCAAAGCAAGCTTCAAAAACCCGAGTATTTCACTTGGAAGGTGATTGTGAGTGGCTATAGCCAAAAGAATTGATCACTCAGTGATCAGCCATCTGGCTTTGAGCCTCTTCATTCATTGCTAGGCAAGTCCTCTTGAGGACAGACTATCCCTGGCCGCCTCCATCCTTAGAGCCTTTTCCCCAGCTTGGTCAGAGGACTTGCCAATCACCCAGCCTTGAGAGAAACCAGGATCCTTTACCTCTGTGCTGTGATGGAGCACCAGAAAAGGAAGATTTGGCAAGAGGATACAAATAGAAGTTTTCCTATTTTATTTTTGAAGTCATTCCTTATGGAATTTGAAGTAGTGAGCTGTTGAAGGAATCATTTTCTTAAGCATTCTAACCAAGGCTAGAGAATTTTCGCTCAAAGCGCCCTTTTTGTTACATGATCAGTGCCAAGAACAGACTTATTTAGTGTTATAACACTTAAATTGAGGGAAATACTGCCAATGCAGGATCCAGCCAGCACCCTTTGATTTAGAATTACCTCTTCAGTCTTCCTGCAGAATTCAATATGTTAGCACATTTAGTAGTGCTATCTACTTTGGAACCTTCTGTGGATAATAATAATAATAGAATTTATATGATGTTTTAAGGCTTGCAAAAAGCCTTAACATTTGCAAAGGTTTACATATTTTATCTGACTTGCAACCACATTTTATTTTAGAGGGAGTCAAGAGAAGATTTGGGGAGGGGAGAGTAGACATAAGAGAATACAGCACAGTAGAAAGAATGTTAAACTTGGAATCTAGATGACTGGTTTTGGATTCCACTCCCCCCCCCCTTTTTTTTTAATTTAATTAAAAAAAAAAACCTTACTTTCTGTCTTAGAATCAATACTGTGTATTGGTTCCAAGGCAGAAGAGTGGTAAAGGCTAGACAATGGGGGTCAAGTGACTTGCCCAGGGTCACAGAAAGTGTCTAAGGTCATATTGGAACCCAGGACCTCCCGTCTCTAGGCCTGGCCCTCAAGCCACTGAGCCACCCAGCTGCCCCCTCCATTTCCCCTTTTTACTAGCTGTGTGGCCTCTGATTTCTCAGGTATGAAATGTGGGAATTGGAACAGGCAGCTCCAAATCAGTCATCCTATATTGGGGTAATGATGATATGCCTTGAATAGTAATTTACAAATTGCTTTCATGCACATTCTCTCATTTGATCCTTGCTACAGCCTGGTTAGGTAGAAGGAGCAGACAGAATTAGCCTTATTTTGCACACGAGGAATTAGAGGCTCATCTTCAAAACCAGCCTCAGAACTTCTTAGAAATGTGACTTAGAGCAAGTCATTTAACTTCCACTGACCCCTGTTTCCTCATCTGTAAAATGGAGATAATAATAGCACCTACCTTGTGAGGATCAGATCACCTCATTGTAAAGCACTTAACACAATGCTTGGCACATAGTAAGTGCTATATAAATGTTAGACAGGATCATCCTAGAAGACTTTCCTCCGGTCACCCTGCTAGTCAGTGGCAAAAATCAAACCCACATTTTCTGATGTGGTAGTCATTATATTATATATATATATATATGCATATATATTTTATATATTACATATTATCGTATATATATTATAAGGTGTTATGTAAAGGATGGCAACATGGAATCCCTGCTCCAGGGAGAAATGCCACCTGATTTTGTGTTCCCATTGGAGAGCTGAAGAATAGGTATCGACTTAAAAAAGAAAAGTTGACAAACGCATCAAATTGACCTTTCTCTCTGTCAGATCTCTGCCAGGCTTTTCACCATCTGTTCTGGATTTGCGGATTATTATTTTTCTTTTGAAAGTCTTGTCAATATCCTTCCTTGAACATGAACAAAAGCAAAGATGGGCATATTGTCGGCAGTAGCATCTGTCAGCAACTCAGCATTACAGCTAGATTCCCAAACGCCGCGGTCCTCCTCAAGCTTTTGCTAGCTCCCTCACCTTTTCCCTAGCTACTAGAGACTACTGCAGGCATTCATGAGCCCCCACCACACTCTCTCCCCTTTCCTGTCCTCTCATAGCCCCCCTCCCAGTCATCAAAAGCTGTTCTTTCATTCATTCATTCATTCATTCATTCATTGAGTCATTCATTCATTCATTCATTGAGTCATTCATTCATCCATTGAGTCATTCATTCATTCATTCATTGAGTCATTCATTCATTCATTCATTGAGTCATTCATTCATTTATTCTTTCATTCTTTCTTTGATTCAACAAGCATTTTCTCAGGGCCTTTTAGAAGACACTGTCCTAGGAGTTAGAGGGACGAGTCATGTCAGCGCAACCCTGTTTTCAAGAAGGAGGTGGCATCCCTTTCTCTTGGGGGTGGAGGGAGCAGCTGGGCAGATGGGACATGGGAATGAGAACTGGAGTCAGAAGATGTGGGTTCACGTTCCAGGTCTACTGTGTCAGCTTGGGGAAGTCATCAAAGCTCTGAGCCTCCATTTTCTCACCTGTAAAGTGAGAGGACTAACCAGATTCTCCCTAAGGTCGCTCTGAGCCCTTTGATGCTTAGGATGAAAGAGAGGTTCAGGCACAGTGCTAGGAGAAATTTTAAGAGAGACCCCATTTTTAGTTGGGGTGTAGACACGGGGGAGAGGTCAAGTTAGGTTGAGTTTCTTAAAGGAACGCCACTGAGATGAAACAATGCAAGATGAGGATGGGGGAGATGGGACTGGTAGACTGGAGCCACATTGCAGTTGACCTTGATGCCAGGATCAAGAGTTTATTTGATATAGAAATAGGTCTTGATCGATGACACATGTAAAATCCAGTGGAATTGCTCATTGGCTACAGGAGTGGGGTGGAAGGAGGGGAGGAAAAGAACATGAATCATGTAACCATGGAAAGATTCTAAATTAATTAATTAAATAACATTTTCAAATTAAAAAAAGTTTATTTGAGGGGGCAGCTGGGTAACTCAGTGGATTGAAAGCCAGGCCTAGAGATGAGGAGCCCTGGGTTCAAATCTGGCTTTGGACACTTCCTAGCTGTGTCACCCTGGGGAAGTCTCATTACCTAGCTCTTACTACTCTTCTGCCAAGACAGAAACTAGTATTGACTCCAAGAAGACAGAAGGTAAGGGTTAAAAAAAAAAGATAGTAGATTAGTCTAAAAGTAGAGATGAGGCAATAGAACTGACTGGAGTTGGCAATTGATTGGATGTGGGGAAGGGATGAAAGAGGGAATATTTGAAGGTTTTTGAGACTGAGTGACTGGGAAGCTGGTAGTGGCCCATGTATTTTCCTGATGTTTAGATAGGCAGCATGATTATAGAGGCAGTTAAGTCTAATAGTGAGTTGAGATATGGGCCTGGAGTCAGGAAGATCCAGGTTCAAATTCTGCTTCAGACACTAGCCATTGGGTATATCCATCCCCAGAGAGCCAGAGTGCATGTTTCATGGGATCACTCATGTTAGAGACTATGGTTTTTCATGTTTATCTCCCTAATCCTAAATGCAATACTTTGTACTTGTAGGCACTTAATTAAATGTTTGCTGAATTGACTTCTGTGGCTCCTTTTACCTTTGAAAACTTATGAGAGCCATTTAGAATTGGGAGCTGAGGGATGGGGATTCTTATGATAGAAAGGGAAATAATTTATATTTCCCCACTTGGATAAGGAACCGAAGAAAACAGAAGATATTTTGGCACCCAAAATGCTCCAAGAAGAATCCATGTGTCAGGGAATTGTCACAAAAGCTCTTTTGACAACAAATTCTGCAATCACTGCTCTGGGCTGGCAAGAGTTTCCTTCCCTGGTTGCTCCAGGTGTTTCCAATCATTTTTGTTGTTTTCCTTTTTCATCAGCCCAATGAGATCCCATCTCTGTTCAAATTACTATTCAAACCCCGAATCTGGAGTTTGAGGAGTTTTTTTCTTCCCTTCTCCACTCCCAAATCCTCAAACATACACTTTCCTTGCAAAATGAAATATCAATTCGGTTCAGCCTCCCAGTCTTCTCACCAGCATAATTCAGAAGGCAATCGAGCAGCTTGGTGCTGTGGTAACATTTGTTCCAGGAACAAGTTTCTGCCAAGGCAGTTCTGAAGCCCAAGTTATATTGTCATTGTTGTTATTGTTGTTATTATTTTGATTTGGGGTGGCAATCTGGGTGGCAATTGATGGAACTGGAAGAGACCACCATATAGATGTAGACCAACCCCCTTATTTTATAGAGAAAGAAGCCAATTTTTCACATCTTCTTTTTAATCAAGATCTCAATGCTTTGGCCCTCTTCATTCATTGGGAGAAGCCTCTTGACAGAAAGCAGTCACCATTGAATTACTTAAGTAGCTGAATAGTTCTCTATGTGCTCCTGGCACTTATAGGAGAGGCTATAGAGGACAAATCACTAGACTGAGTAAAGAGATAAGAATTCTGGTCCCAGCTCGTTAAGGTTAACTGCCTGTGTGATTATGGTTGTTTAACCTCTTTGTGTCTGCACCCCTGGTTTCTAGATGAGGAAAACTTTTATAGAATATAAAATATAGAATAAATATAAAATGTAGAATATAGGGTAAAAATGAGAAAGTATAAGGAAGTACTTTGAGTAGTATGAAACGAATCAGTCAAACAAATGTTTATTAAGTGTGGAGTATACATTTTAATGGGAGATACAGCATTATAAAACTTGTCAGGTACAATATAAATATAGAATACATTGGATGGTAACCATAGAGGAGAAGGCACTGGCAGTTGAGGAGCCTGAGAAAAGCCATCTTCAAGATGTAGCAGCTGAGCTGAGTTTTTAAGGAAGGCTTCTAAGAGGCAGAGATGAGGAGGTATGGATCACAGCTGATTCAAAGACATGGAGGTGGTTGGTAGAATGTTGTGTCTTAAGAACAGTGTCATCCATTAGATTGTAGAGTGGTGGAGGGGACTAATTTGTTAGGAGGGAGGAAGGAAGGAAAAAAGGAAGGAAGAAGCAAGTCAAGTTGTGAAGTTTAAAATAAGTGAAAGATGGAAGTTCCTTAGTCACTTCCCTCCTTGCAACATGCCTCACTTCTTAATCATGGATTTGCAGAGAGTGAAGTGTGGATGTGTCAGGCATAACCTTTGGCACACCTTTTCCAGTCCAAGCAAGGACCAACAGGAAAGCTCCTTTAGGGTTTGCCATATTCTGTTCACTGGATAAAAAGAGTTGAGGAAAATTATGGGGTTGTGAATGTGGGGTGCTGGAAGGATACTGGTGCCCTCAAGTTTAGTTGGAGAAAGATAACCAGTTATGTCTTGGATAAATTGAGCTTGAGATGCCTATAGGACATTCAGGTGGAGAAATGCCCAATAGGCCATTGGTGATGTGAGACTAGAATTCTTGAGAAATGATAGCTAAATATATAGATTTGTAAATCATCTCTCCATATGTAAATGATAATCAGACTCATGGAGGCTCCTGAAGAGAAGGTAGGGAAAGAAGAAGAGAGGTGTAGGATAGGATAAGACCCTTGGGGATGGAGGGATATTCCTGCTTAGGTGGGCAAGAGGAAAATGTTGCCCCAGAAAAGAGGACCATCTAAGGCAGTCAGATCTGAGAAGAGAACACCAGAATAGAGCAGTATTATGAGAATATTCATGTGAATGTGTGTGTGTGTGTGTGTGAGAGAGAGAGAGAGTGATGGTCAATTATTATTAAAATTATTGTATTCCTCTGTGGGTTGACTTTTTTTTTTGCACTTACTTGCCAAGGTATTTTAAATTCATTAAAGGCAATTTTGAAAATGTTGATAAGCAGAGAGAGGGGACACAGACAAGAAGTGAATAATACACTGAATTTCCATATCAGATTTTATTTCAAAGCATTCCCAGTCCCTGCTTACCCCAACAATAAAGCAATGGTTTGAAATCAAAGTCAAACTCTGATCTGAGATTCTTTTAATATGTCTTGATTTATATTACTTGGAATGAATTGAGATCACTTTCTCTCCAAATGATGTGATATAATCTTGAAAGTTTACAAAGATTATTTCATTAGAGAATGATTTTTAATTCTCTTTCATCCAAATGCCACTTGACATATCAGGAAAATACAGCCCCCAGCTGCTAGTCTCACTTATATGATCACCATCCATGGCATAGTTCATCCCAGAAATCAGCTCACTTGTCACAACTTGGAGCTGAATGCTAGCTGTTTAGATACATAAAAGCTTTAAAGAAAAGACTAAACCTAAAGAGATAGCTCTGGAAATGGAGATTTACCCCCTTCCCAATCCCTCCCACCCCTGAAATTGGACAGCTCTTTGCCATCAGATTTATTAGTTAGATGTTGTGTTTTTAAGTCATAGGAAGGGATCCTAAGATCCCATAATTCCAGAGCTGGGAGGGACCTTAGATGGAGGAAACCATTTAGTCCAACTTCCTGATTTTACAGAAGAGGAAATCATGGGAAGTCATTTGCTCAAGATCACTTTGGTATTGAGAAAGGCAGAATTGGATTTAAAAATTCATGATTCTTTCTGTTTAAATTTTCTAATTTTTTGACTTTACCCAACTGACTACTGAAACTAAAAAGATATTATTAGAAACTGGTTTTAACCTGTGACTTCAGAAATCTGAAAGAGCTAGAATTCCACTTCTGTAGGACCTGTAGGACACTGAAAACCCTATTTCATTGAAAGTTTCAATCACAGATTAGTGATTCCCAATTTGTAAGCCTGAAACTATATTCAGTTATGTCAAGAGATGCCATGATATTCCTTCAATATTATATGCAATGGAAAAGATAAATGTTTTGAGAAAAAGGTAGAAGACTTGAGTTGTAGATCAGCTATGTACGTTGCTTAATCTCAGTTTTCTCATCAGTAATATTAGAACAAAAAAATAATATGAGAAAGGTATACTGGATCATTTTTAAGGTCACCTAGCATTTGGGCAGCCAAGTGGCACAGTGGTTAGAGGATCAGATCTGGAGTCAGGAAGACTCATCTTCTGGAATTCAAATCTGGCCTTAGACACTAGCTATGTGACCCTGGACAGGTCAAATGAGCTGGAGAAAGAAATGGCAAACCTCTCAAGTATCTTTACCAGGAAAACCCCGAAAGGTAGTCGTGAAGAGTCAGACACAACTGAAAAGACTCAACAATAACTAGCTTAAATATTATGAGACTGTGAAATATTAAAATGAAATTCCATTGAATTGAGATAAATATATTGAATACTAGCAAAATAAATGTTCCATTTGAATATTAATATAATTCTGAATCTAGCTAAAATATGACAATCTTTGCTTTTTTCTGTATGACTACACTGTGTTAGCATTAGAAATAGGCTGTTAGATTACAGTAATTGAAATATGTAAAAATTCAATATGTTGAAATTCTAGCCAACATTTAAATAATATAATTGGTCTGTTGGCTTGTAATTTAGAAATATAATCTTCAAACAAAATATTGTCAAAGTACAAAGATATTAGAGATGTGGATTCGAACCATCAATACATGTTCTGGGCACAGGACGTGATACAAAGTTTAGTCCAGACATGACCCCCTACCCTAAATGAGTTTATAGCCTTATGGTAGTCTGTGACATAAATACAGGTAATATGCAATAAAGACACTTAAATTAGGTATATACAGATAGTCTAGGTGCTGAAGCATGAAAGGCTTCTTACTGTATGAGTCAGTATTGGAGTTGGACTTGAAAAGATGAATCCACTTCAGTGGAGGAGGATGGGAAAGGAAGAAAAGGGAAGAGAAGGCATTTTTGGGTCAGTGAGTCGAAGCAGTATGTCACTTGGGGGAGGCATTCTGGACCAGGAGTTTTAGAAGATGGGGGCTGGAATTCAAACTGCCATTGGCTGCTTGAGTGGACAACCCGGACAAGTTACTTGACCTTTGTAAGCCTCAGTTTCCTTCTCTGTAAATTGAAGGTGTCACATTAGAAGACCTGAACCTCCATTTCCACATCTGTGGCTGGTTTTCAGAAGTTCTATAAGGTTAAGATCCTCTAGGTGGCACAGTGCATGGAGTGCCTGGCCAGAACTCAAGGAGAATCATCTCCCTGAGTTCAGATTTGACCCTAGACACTTACTAGTTGTGTGGATCAAGTTGCTTAAGCCTGTTTGCCTCAGTTTCCTCATCTGTAAAGGAGGTGGAGAAGGAAATGGCAAACCTCTCCCGTGCCTGACAAGAAAACCCCAAATGGGGCCATAAAGAGTCAGACACGACTGAACAATCAAAAGTTTAAGACAGAAGTTATTCAGATAATGAATCCTTTCCTGATACTCCCTCATGCCCCCATTGCAGATACCTCCCCATCACTTCTCCTATTTATTTTATTTTTATTTTATATGCATTTTTTCCCTTGATATATATATATATGCATTTTTTCCCTTGATAGAATCTTCTTGAAGGCAGGGGTATTTCACTTTTGTCCTTGAAAATCCCCATTGCCTTGGCACATAGTAGGTGTTTAAAGGTTTATGCAAAGGCTTATTTATGTTTAAAGATTAATTCTTAATTGATTAATCCTGAAAGATAGATAGGAAGGAGAAATATAGAAACATAAAAAAATGCATCGAAATCTATAGTCACCATTTGCTTCCTTAAATTACCACGCTTCATAATTCTAGTGTCATCATTTTAGTAAGAGTTGATAAGTATCTCTCTTACTACATAGCATGTCTATCTTTTCCCCCAAATAGCCTAAAGCTATAATATGTATCTCATAAAGGCAGACGTTTATAAAAGAAAACAACCTTCTGTCTTAGATTCAATCCTAAGTATTGGTTCCAAGACAGAAAAATGGTAAAGGCTAGGCAATTGGAGTTAAGTGATTTACCAAAGTTCACACAGCTTAGGAAGTATCTGAAGTTAGATTTGAACCCAGGACTTTCTGTCTCCAGGGCTGGCTCTCTAATTCACAAAGCCATCTCACTACCCTGTAGAGTGGACATTTTATAGATTGCATTGTGTTGTGTCATTAACTAAAAATGTAGACTTTGCCTTTGTGCTCAAAGCATCGAACTGGAAATTGGGATACTTGGAATCCAGGCTTGGCTACTTGCTTGCTATGTGACTATGAAAATGGATCAATAATTTAACTTCTGGGTCCTCATTTTCTCATTTCAATTCATGCAAAGATAATTATTATATTAGAATTATTAGAATGTTCTGTAAAGTTCATTCCAGTTTTGAACTAAAAAATTAACACATTATCCAATTCAACAAATATTTTTTAAGAGTCTACAATATGCAGTGCACTGTGCCAATCATAATAAGATAAAACCAGACAGAGTTCTCGATCTCTGGAAGCTTATAGACAGCTTTGGGGTAGGGAAAGTGAATAAAACAAAAACAAAGAAAAGTATAGTATAAAAGTAATGTGATTGAGGTGTTTTCTTTTTTTGAGAAAGTCCTTAGGAAACTTTATAATGCTATATGAATCTGTACTATTATTTTACTGTTATTCAGAGTAAAGAGACCTGAGAGATGTGAGGAACAAGATTGTTTGTAGTGAGGGTTAACAGGGAAGGTTTCATGAAAGAGATGGCATCTGACCTGATCCTTGAAAAGAAGGTAAAGATACCAGCTGGAAGAAATTGATGTGGAATCCATTCCAGGTGTGGAGGGTGATGTTGTATGCAAAGACAGTAGCAAAAAATTGGGGAGTAGTAAATATTAGAGTTAGCTGAAATGTAGAATATGTAAAAGGAGAATAATATGAAATAAGGCTGGAAAGGTACATTGTGGAGTTTATATTTTGTTTCGTAGACAGTGGGAAGCCACCAACATTTTTTGAGCTGTGGGATAATCTGGAAATCTTATGTATTTAAAAAACTGAAAGGCATTAGATGGATAGCTGGATTTGAGAGGGGGAAAACTGGAGGTAGGGAGATCTGTTAGGAGGCTGTTAAAAATAGTCCAGTGAAAAAGTGAAGAGAGCCTGAACTAGGGTGATTGAAGTAAGCAAAAAAAGGAGGCAGAGGCAAGACCTTGTGTAGAGGAAGATGAGTATTTTTTAAGTGATTAGATGTGGGAGGTGAGAAACAATGAAGAGTCAAAGATAACTCTTAACTCTGGGCACTTGGATGATTGGTACATCTGGTGGTACTATCCATAGCAATAGTGAGATTTAGAGGAGAGGCAGGTTCTGATGGAGGAGCAAGGGAAAAGACGAGGTGAGCTTTGGACATGTTGAGTTTGAGATGATGACTGGATGACTTTGAGTTGTCCTTGAGTTCTCCAGTAGTTAATTTGAGAATCTGAAAATCAGAGAATCTCATATCAGCCAGTCATGGTGCTTCCTATTTGGTCTATCCACAGTGGAGGACAGTGTTAGGGGTCATCTCCCTCTTGATGAAAACATACTCCATTTATTGATGCACAGAATCTAGAAGGACAATTTCTGCCCCCTTTGCCCATTTATTGGTTCCTGTGGATTACTGAGGACCTCTAGTGTTTTTACTGTATTTGGGCACTTTCTTTCTTCCCCCTTCCCTGTTAGTTTAATGTGATTAGCCAGCTTCCAAGAGAAGAAATTCTTCCCAAGCCTTGTCATATGTCCTCTGTCCCAAGATCCCTTTCATTGTTCCTCTGTATTATACCTTCACCCAGAAAGCCAAATCCCATTCTCTGACCTCATCATCTTAACCCATTGTTCACTTCCCATAACATCTATTCTCTATTTAACTCCCTTCCATTGGTATCTGTGATGAGAATGCTACCTGAAACCCAAATTTGAATTGAACTTCTTGATCAATAATTCATAGTCCTTAGAAATTCTTTCCAGATTATTCCTGGCAATATAATCAATTAAAAAGTGGATCACTCTAGTGAGTGGTAAGCCTCAGATTTGAGTTAGAAGTCCCAGAGGGCTCTCCATCCCATCTTGAATACACATGTAGGAAGACTGTATGCTTCCCAGTTTTGCATTTCAGGTAGACATATGGCTGCCTCCATTCCTCTTGTCTACCACCCCTAATATGTCTTTTTTTCCTGGAGTCAGTGACAGATGTCCTTATTGCCTCATGACATTTGAAAATCTCCTTTATTCTTTCATATAGCAAGAGAAAGTTGCTGTCTTCTCAAAAGATCCAGAACCATTCTTAGTGGAAAAAACTTTGTACATAATACCAATCTTGTTCCAAATGCCTTTCATCTTCTTTCCTCTTACAACATGATTTTCTTCTACTTCTAACTTCTTGACAGCCCTAAATAATTCTGATTTGAATTCCTTTCTGTTCCCATTAGGAATTTATTTCTTTTTATACTGCCCCCCTCAAAGGGATTATGGATCTAAGCTGGGAGGAAACTCAGAGGTCATCTAATAAAACCCCCTCATTTTACAGATGAGGAAACTGAGGCCCAAGTTTCCATGGGGTGGTCAATTTAAGAGGTGGGCTTTGAAACCAGATCCTCTAGCCCTCTTTCCACTCTTTTTTTTCTGTCCTGCGGGGGAATACTTCACCCTTCATAGTAAACCCGGAAAACAGAGGTGCACCCTCATATCTCATCTTGATCTCTTAGCCCTTTGATCATCATCTGCAGAGGATCTAATTTGTATTTAGTGCACATGCCTACGTTGATTACTTGACACCTAACAGCCTCTGCAGGTCATTTGAACAGTGAGTGCTCTCAGCAGACATACCTGTAGCCGTGGAGAGCCTCTCTGACTTTTGTCTCCTGTGACTGTTCCCCTTGGGGGGGATTACTGTGGTGAATTGCCACGAGTGTGCTTTGTCTTCTCTGGCCCTGTTGCCATGGGTTCAGGGGTTCTCCCTTTCAGAGGGCACCAAAGCCCTTTACCCTCGTTTCCTCTTTTGGTCTCGCAGGTATTTAGCCAGTAATTAGCCGTCTCTTGTTCATGCTGTAATTGCCCCTGGTGCAAGCAGTTAACTTCAGCCAGGAGGAATCTGTGACTAGCCTTGCCTGAAAAATTCCAAACGCCCTGCCGGCCTCCTGAAATTCTTTCATCTGCTGCCTGTTTGTTTTGTTTCTCAGGTGCTTTGCAACCTCTCAGGCATGGCGGTTAGAGTGCTCTCATCTGTTTTAGAGTTCAAGAAACTGAGGCAGACGAAGTCACTTAATTTCCCACCATCACAGTGGGTGACACCATTTAATGTGGGCAGCAACTCACAGTTCATTTCAGCAGATATTTACTGAGCACCTACTGTGTGAGAAGAGTGGATAGAGTGCCTCTCACAGAGTCCAGAAGACCTGGATTTGAATCTAGCCTTTGGCACCTGCTCTTTGTAGGACTATGGCTCTTTTCACCTTTGTGAGATGTGAATGGCCTTGTCTGTTCATGGGGATAAGTAATGGCCCTATGTGTGTATTAAAGGAGATAATGGGGAGTAGCTAGCTGGAGATGGTAGGTCCTGCATTCAAGTCACTTAACCCCAATTGCTGAGCTCTTACTGCACATCTGCCTTAGAACCAATACTTTGTATTATTTCTTTCTTTCTTTCTTTCTTTCTTTCTTTCTTTCTTTCTTTCTTTCTTTCTTTCTTTCTTTCTTTCTTTCTTTCTTTCTTTCTTTCTGTCTTGGAGTCGATACTGGCAGAAGAGTGGTAAGAATAGGAAATGGGGGTCAAGTGACTTGCCCAGGGTCACACAGCTGAGAACTGTCTGAGGCCAGATTTGAACCTAGGACCTCCTGTCTCTAGGCCTGACTCTCAATATACTGAGCTACCCAGCTGCCCCCTACTTTGTATTGATTCCAAGACAAAAGGTAAGGGTTTTTAAAAAAAGAAGATAATGTGATTTTGGGAACTCTATTATATTTATACTATATACAATATATTTATATGATAAACTTTATAAACATTAATTTACTACATAAACATTTATTATTCTTGTGCTTTTGATTGGGTTTCAGATAGAACTGGTCATTATTATTTTATATTTGTGTTTCATATTTATTTACATTTATATATTATATTTACTATACCATGGATGATTACATAGGTAGATAAAATAAGTTTTTGTAGTTGAAGGCTCAGAGCAGATTCTCCAGTGTATCTACATGTAATCAGTATTGTTGATTTTATCTTGTGTGAGTCTCTCTTTTACTTATTTGGTCAAGAACTCTTCTAGACGTAATTGTGAAAGGTAATCCCCTTCCCTGCCTCACTCATTAGTTTGTGATATGATCTTTTATATCTAAGACATATATCCAGTTGGTTATTTTATATGTAGTATGAGATATTAGTCTGAGTGTAGCTTCTCCTAGACAGCTTTACAGTTTTCCTAGCAGTTTTTGTTGAGAACGAAAGTCTTTGCCCCAGGAGTGGGCGATCTTGGGTCTGTTCAGTACTAGGCTATTATGTTCAGTTGCTTCTGAATCTAGTGTACCTAAAGTCTCCCATGGACCTTGTCATTCCCCTATTTGCTAGACTCCAATGACTCCTTATTGCCTGTAGCAAAAAATATATTTATTTAAAAATTTTTAAATATTTAAAACCCTTTTTTAATATTTAAATTTGATATTTAAAATTGATATTTAAAACCCTTTACGACTTGGCCCCAACCTACCTTTCCTCTATGTTATTCCCCTGCTTTTACTCTATGGGCCAGCCAAACTCACCTTCTTTTTCTTGCTCTCATACATGGTGTCTTCCCCTGACCTTCTGTCTATTCTGGCCATCCCTCACCTTGGAATGGAACATCTATCTTAAGGAATGCCTCTTCCTTCTACTTGTAGCTGGTTCATCACCATCTACCCAAAACTTTTCTGGTAGCCCCAGTTGCTCTCCTTAACAACTTTGTATTTAATTATTTTGCTTTTATTTTGTGCTTGTTCTGTATATGTTAATATGTAGTATATGATATGTCTCACTCATGAGAATGTAAGCTCTTTGTTATAAATCTTAGATCTAGAAATAGAAAAAACCTCAGAGGCCATCTGGTCAAAACCCCTCATATAACAGATGAGGAAATTGAAGTTCCAAGGTTAAATGACTTACCCTCCCTTAGTCATTTTTTAATTAAATTTTATTTTTTCCAATTAAGAAGCATTTGCTTTTTCTCCCTCCCAGTTTCCATTATCATCACCACATTCTCCCAAAACAAAACAAAACAAAATAAAAACTCCTATAACAAATATGCAAGTCAAGCAAAACAAATTCTCAAATTGACATGCCAAAAATATTTGTTCCCAAGTCACTTGATTTTGTTTTCCTCAATTTTTCATTCCTCAGAGACAGTTCTGCTTCAGTTTATTTATTAGACCACTCACAGGTTCACATACACAGAGATAATTATGTGTACATGTATCCTGTGACTTGCAAGTCATACGATCCATGCCTGTCCTTTTTTAGAGAAGTGGAAAATTTGCCCCTATCCCTCCCCAATCTTCCCCCAAACAGAGCATCTTCAGTATTGTATCAGTATTTAGTAAGGATTCTAACTGATACACTGTGGCACAATCAAACGTAACAGACTTCTGTACAAGCAGCAATGCAGTGACTCAGGACAACTCTGAGGGATTTATGAGAAAGATGCTACCCACATCCAGAGAAAGAACTGTGGGAGCAGAAACACAGAGGAAAAACATATGATTGATCGATCACATGATTCAGTGGGGATATGATTGGGGATGTAGCCTCTAAAGATCACTCTAGTGCAAATAGTAATAATATGGAAATAGGTTTTGAACAATGATACATGTAAAACCCAGTGGAATTCCTCTTCGGCTCCAGGAAAGGGAAGGCAGGAGGGGAGGGAAAGAACATGAATCATGCAACCATGGGAAAAATTCTAATTCAATTAATTAATTAAATGGATTAAAAAAACTTTTTTAAATATATATTTAGGACTCTAATAGCTATAGCAAAGCCTCCTGGGTTGACTTTATTCACAAGAATATGGAAAACTAATTTGTTCTTAGGTAAGAGTAGAGTATTTTTCACTTTTTGTTTGCTGATTGTACTTATATTCCCAGCAACCAGCAGTGAACACACAGTAGGTACTTAATAAAATGTTTGTTACTTGTTGGATCCAGGATTGATTTCTCATCTTGTCCTTCATGGTATTTTCTCCATGTTTGTTTGTTTTTTTTAACCTTATTTAGTTTTATTGTGCACAGGAGAAGCAGGGACCCTGTCTCCTGTGGTCCAACCCAACCAGTAATGTTGATTTATCTTCAGAGAAATCTGATCTCACTTGTTTCCTTCCCCTAGCCCACTGTAGTACTGTTTATCCATCCTTTGTGAATCTAGTAAAACACCATATTTGGACCTAACTTAGCTGTGGCCAGGATGGGACTTTGAAAAGACTGTTTGTTTCTCTCATAGGGGGATTTGCCATTGTCTTCCTGGTGAGGACAAGCAATGGGATGAAATGTGCCCTCAAACGCATGTTTGTCAACAATGAACATGACCTCCAAGTGTGCAAGAGAGAAATTCAGATTATGGTAAGTCTGTTTATTTCAATTAAACAAACATTTATCAAATGAATGATAAAAGAAGTAAATATGCATGCATATATGTGGAATTGATATATACACATGTACATATGCATATATTTGTGTCAAATTCCCATATTTTGTATATATTGGGCATCAGACTTTTAGAGCAGAAAAGCTTTCTGTAAAGACATTCCCCCCTAGTTAATTGTTTTCTATGTCTAAAGTTTTATCATAGCCATTATAAATCCAAATAACTTTTTTTTTTGTGGTCGATACCTTGGAAGATGAAAATGGAATTGCCTCTTCATTTACTCTGTCACTTCATCCAAATCCCCCAAGGGCAATGTAGAAACTCCTTGGTCTTTCTAAGAACACTGACTCACCTTCAGTGGTGAGTATTAGAATCTTTCTCTGAAAAACCTTGGCAATATATCAAGGCAAAAACTTGGTGATTGGGTTAAGTCATGGGTGGAAGGTTGAAAGATGCAGTTTTATCTCATTATAAGAGGAAAGTTTCAGTGTCTTTTTTTCTTTCGTATCATTTTTTATCATCCTGCAAAACACAATTCCATATCGGTTATTGTTGTAAGAATCAAACTCATACATAACCAAAATTCCAAAATAAAACCATAAATATACTGATGTGAAAGACGAAGTCCAACAATTCTTTCTCTGGATTTTCTTTCATATCATATAGATTTCCAAATATACTTCTCTTCTTCTTATAAGCCTTTACTGGCAGTAAAGATTAAAAACAAGTTTAGCAAGTATGTTTGCAAAGATATGCAATATTTGAGGCCCATAGACTCCCACCTCTTCATTTTCTTATCTCTACTCCAAGTGGACCTCTACTTTTCATTTGTAGTGAATTGAACTAGATTGTCTTTGATTGTCCTTGCTTCTCTTAATACTTAGCACTGTAAATGCTAAGCACTCTCCAAATATGTTCCTCAGCCTTTGGTCTTTCTTACCAGATCAAGAGTATATGTCTCATCCAGACTATAAGTCTACAGTAGATGCAATAAGTGAGATTGCAGTGTATTGGGGCTTGATCAGTCAGCTTTATTGATGCTTCTTAGCTAATTGCATAGGGGTCCCATTTTAGAAAATTATCTTGCTTTGACTGGATGATGGATGCTCTCTCACTAATAGATGTTGGCCACCTTGCCTGTTTGGCTTCAACCCAGATTTTTTTCGGCTTCCCAATTATTTTTCTTAAGGAATTATGGACCAGTTCAGATGGATTACAGCTGATTTGTGTTCCAATAAATGTAAAGGGACTATTTGTACTTTTTCCCTGGACCCTTAGAGAGGACGTATGACCTCAAAAAAACCCTGATTCATTTTTGGCATCAAAGAATCATCTTTATTTCCATCCACTCCCTTAAGTAAATCTTATTTTCCAAATGAAAACACATTAAGGAAAGGGCCAGATTTGGAGTGAAAATGCTAGAAATTTATGTGAATCATAAATTTTAGAGCTAGAATGGAATTCAGAGGGCAGAGAGTCCAACACCATCTTTTTATAGCTGAGGAAAATGTAGTCCAGAGGGGTTAAGTGATTTGCTTAAGGTCATACCGCTTGCAAGTGGAGCTGAGGCACCAGTTCAGGCCTTTTATCTGCAAGGCCAGTGTGTGGGCCTCTTAGGGAAATGCCTTTTCCTCTCGAGTCAGCAGAGAGTTATGGCAGCTGGTAAGTCAATGCATGGACTCGGAAGATGCCTGCTCTGGCACCACCCTTTAGGAAAGGCATTAAGAAGCTGGTTGATAAAAGTTTTTGAGTTCATGACATATGAAGATTGGTTGAAGAAAATAGTGAGGTTTAGCCTGGAGAAGAAAAGACTTGGGACAGGCATAGATTCTGGGTGAGGCTTGACCCTGTATCTTGCAAGAATTCTACCTTGCCATCTTCCATGTTACAGTCATTCATTCATTGGACATTCTCAAAAAGAGATTAGACTTATTGTCTGCTTGACTCCAGAAAGCAGAGCTGGAAGCAATGGCAGAGAGATACATTTAGGCAAGATATAAGAAAAAAAAATGTCCTAATAAGTAAAGCTATCTAAAAGTGTAATGGATTGCTTTGGGAGGTAGTGAGTTCCCCCTTATTAGAGGCTTAAGCAAAGCCTGCACAAGTCCTTGTTTGGTATGTTGTAGAGAGAATTATTGTTCACATGTGAACCTGCACTATGTGGCTACTGAGATCCAAATTCTGGATTTATTGTAGAAGGAAGGAAAAACATTCTTTAGCTAGTATTAGTTAGCATTTATATGTAGCACTTTAAGATTTGCAAAGCATTTTACAATATTTTCTCATTTTATATTTACAACAACTTTGAGAGGTAGATACTATTATTATCCCTATTTTACAGAAGAAATTGAGGCAGAAGGAGGTCAAATGACTTTCTCAGAGTCACAGAAGTACTAAGTACCTGAGGCCAATTTGAAGAAAATAAATAAATTCGTTGACTTCTCTTATTTTTATCTGGTAATCAATATCCCTCCGTCAACAATCATTTATTGCCAGGATAAGGATTTTCTTGCTACTTGATTTCACCTGGCATTGGACAGCTCTATATAAATTGTTCCTAGTAGAATTCAGTGAAAAATCTCTAAAGGAATGATATATTTGGAAGAGAATAGTTCTTCTAAGCATAACCCCTAGGCATTGAGGAAATAGGGAGCCCCACTTGTTCAAAGAATAAAAACGAGAGAAACAGATTGAGAATGTCAAAGGGCCTGGCTAATAAATTGACCAAATACCCCTGTTGTTCTAAAGGGGAGTACCTGAAAATTCAAGTTGTTCTTTCATACATATGAAAAACACCTAGTTGTTCAATGAAAAGTAAACATATTTTTTTTTATTTTTATTTTTTACATTTTTAAACCCTTAACTTCTGTGTATTGGCTCCTAGGTGGAAGAGTGGTAAGGGTGGGCAATGGGGGTCAAGTGACTTGCCCAGGGTCACACAGCTGGGAAGTGTCTGAGGCTGGATTTGAACCTAGGACCTCCCGTCTCTAGGCTTGACTCTCAATCCACTGAGCTACCCAGCTGCCCCCAAAAAGTAAACATATTTTGCAAATTTACTTTGAAATTTTATAATAAGGACAGGCAGTCTGTTTCCTGGTACAGAAAGTGCTATTAGAAGAATCGAAGGGGAGTTATTCCAGACTCAAAGATATTTTCTGCCACTCGATTTGGTTTGCAATTTCAACTTCTGGGAATAAGTTGATTCATTACTATAAATGAATGAATTTACACTTAAGGTACTCTTATCACTAGCGTGATGGCAGGTCTTTGGGTTTACTGATATTATGGTTCAATTGCAAGGCATCCTATAGTAACTCTTTTTTTGAGCCCTTTACACGAATTTCCTAGACTTACATTTTTTAAATTTTAATTTAATTTTGAACCTTTACCTTATGCCTTAGGGTCATTTATGACAGGTGAACAGCAAGGGCTAGGCAGTGGGAGTTGCCTGCAGTCACACAGCTAGGAAATGTCTGATGACAGATTTGAATCCAGGTCCTCTCAACTCTAGACTTGAAGCTATATCCTAATGCTACCTAACTACCCCTTAAAAGTATTTTTAAAATTAGAAAAAAAAAAAGTGGATAGGGATTGGACCTGTGATTTCATTGAATAGAGAACAATCATTCATTGAGAGATGATAGAGAACTATGTCATTGAATAGAAAACTATTTTTAGGTGAAGAAATTCTCTTTACCAGTGCTGACCAGCATTTCTTTTCTACTTTTTGTCTTTAAGTTTCCTGGAGTACTTAAAGGTTAATTGACTTGATCAGAGTCTTATAGTAGTCATTATATGTCAGAGGGAAGACTTGAATCTCAAATCTTCCCGGGTAATAAAGATAAAAAAATCTTAAGTTAACTTAAAGATAACATACATAGTTTGTGTTTTTAATTTTTTTTTTAAACCCTTACCTTCCGTCTTGGAGTCAATACTGTGTATTGGCTCCAAGGCAGAAGAGTGGTAAGGGTAGGCAATGCGGGTCAAGTGACTTGCCCAGGGTCACACAGCTGGGAAGTGCCTGAGGTCAAATTTGACATTCCCCCAGGACAAGGATTGTTTTTGCCTTTTCTGGTATCTTCAGTACTTGTTGAGTGTCTGGCCCATTGTAAGGGCTTAGGAAGGATCTTAACTGTCTGACTGGCTTCTTACCTCCCTCCTCACTTTTCAGCTCCTTATAAATAGGCTGATGACCCTACTACCCCATGGAAAGCTCTTTCAACAAGGTTACTAGATTTCTCATAACTCTTTAAATTCAGTGGCCTTTTAGACCTGCTGACTTTCTGTGGATTTTCACATTTTGCCCTCCCCCTTATTATTATTATTTTTAATCCTTACTCTCTGGCATAGCATCATTTCTGACAGAAGGAGCAACAAGGGCTAGGCGTTTGGGGTTAAGCGATTTTCCTGGGATCACATAGCTAGGAAGTGTCAGAGAGCAGATTTGAACCTGGATTTTCTTGGCTCCAGGTCTGGTGCTTTATCCCCTGTATTACCCTAGCTGCCCTGACTTTTTTTTCCCCCTATATATTTTCTTTCTCTGATTTCCACGATGCTACTTTCTGCTTCTTCACCTCCTCCCTAACTGACCATTTCTTTTCAGTCTCCAAAAGGATATTGACTGTCTGGAGCTTTGGGCTGAATTTAATGAGATGAAATTCAATAGGGCTCCGTGTAAATAGTCTTGTACTAGGGTACAACAAGATCAACTTCACAAGTATTAGATGAGAGAGGCTCAGGGTTAGATAGCCGTTCTGGAAAAATATGTGGGAGTCCTAGAGGCCTGGGAAGCTCAGTAGGAGTTTGGAGTGTGATGATAGAGCCACCAAAGGGCAAATGGGACTTGGGCTCCATTAAGAGGGGCATAGCTTGCAGGCAGAGGGAGATGACAGTCTCTGGCTGTGCTCGATCCTTGTCAGACCTCATCTGGGAGAGAGTGCTCATTTCTGGCCACTAGCTGGAGACTCTCCAAAGGAAGACATTCAGAATGGGAAGGGCCTTGAGTTTATGACATATATGTTGAAGGAACTGGACAGATTTAGCCTGGAGAAAAGAAGATTTGGAGGAATATATGAGAGCTGTCTTCAGATATTTCAAGGGCAGTGGCATGAGGGAAAGGGATTAGACTTGTTCCTTTGAGCCCCGGGGAGCAGAAGCAAGAGGCATGGGTGAAAGTTGCAAAGAAGCAAATTTAGGCTTGATACCCAGACAAACTTATTAACAATTCATGCTGTCCAAAGAGGAATGGCTTGCCTTGAGCAATGATAGATTCCTCCAACTAAGAAATCTTCAAATAAAGGCTGGTTGACTGCCTTTTGTGTAGGTTATAGTGGAGATTTTTTTTTTTTTTTGGTGTTATGGATGGATTAGATGGCCAACTCTTTTTTCTTTTTAAAACCCTTACTTTTAAATCTTTCCTTACTTTAAACCCTTAGTTAAAACCCTTACTCAATAAAATCCTGTTTTAGAATCAATACAAGTATCCGTTCTAAAGCAGATGAGTGGTAAGGACAGGGCAATTGTGGATAAAAGATTTACCCAGGGTCTGAGGTTAGACTTGAACCCAGGTTTTCCCAACTCCAAGCCAGGCACATTATCCACAGAGCTGCCTAGCGCTCTCTACATGGCCAACTCTTAATCTGTAATTCCAGAATGAGAGGGAAAAAAGGGGTAGAAGAAAGGCTTCAGGATAGAGATGGCAGCTTTGGGTAGCTCTGGAAGTGTGAAGTTTCTGAAACTAATTCTTAGTTGAAGGAACCTATCGCTGTCCTATTTTAGACAGAATTGATGTAGCATATTGCCCCCCCCCCCGAATTTTCTTTTCTCCGGGCTAAATTTGTCCAGTTCCTTCAAATTATCCTTATATGTCGTAATTTGTTGTTTATGGAGGGAAAAAGTGGCATTGCAGACAAGAGACCCTAGGCACGGGCTCCAGCTTTGATCTACACCGACTGTGTGACCTTAGGCAAATTACTTAACACAAAGCTGTAGAACAGTTGCCCATCTGCTTCGTTAGCAGGCATTTCCCCCCTGGGAGGTCCCTCTACTAATGAAATCTCAGCTGTAACTCCTTACTGCTTGCCCCCCCCCTCCCAAATGTATATGTTAATGTCCTAGGGATTCAGAGCAAGTGAATGAAAATTAGCCCCTGTTCTTGAGGAATTCATGTCGTGTTAGGAGGGATACAATTATTTGTGTAAATAAATATATTTTGAGGAGGCAGAGAGTACAAGTGGTAGGGCTGGGCAAGGCTTCCTCCAGGAGGCCGACTCTGATGACCCTGGAAGAAAGCGAAGGATTTGAAAAGGAGCAGGTTTCATGCATGGCGGGGTGGTGGTGATAGTAGCCTGTGCAGAGATGCTGGAGAGGGAGATGAAGTTCCCTCCCTGGAAATGGAAGCTAATTTTGCTAGATGAGAGGTTACCCTGGGGAGAAAGAGGAGTAGGATGTCTAATGGGAAATAAATCAGAAAAGGTGCTTAGACTCAGATTGTGAATGGTGTTAAATATTACTCTGCAGGATTTTTATTTTATCTCAGAGGCAATGGGGAGCAGTTGAAGGTTCTGAACTGGAATGAAAAGGTCAGACCTGGACTTTTGGAAGACCTTTTCATCTTAGATTCTGCCCTTTTATTTTTTTATTTCAATTATTCACTTATTTATTTATTTGTTTTAGTAGTCACACTATATGCTTTTGTTTATTTTTCATATATTTTCATATATTCATAGCAATATTAATTGGGAGAAGGTAGGGAATGTGCAGAAATGACTGTATTTCTTTAAAAAGCACCAAATAAGAGTATTTAGAAGAAAAGAAAGGAGGAGTTAGTGTATTTGTCTTTTATTTGTGTTCACAGAGGGACCTGTCGGGACACAAGAACATTGTTGGATACATTGATTCTAGTATCAATAATGTGAGTAGCGGCGACGTGTGGGAAGTTCTAATTCTCATGGATTTTTGCCGAGGTAAGTGTGTATACATTTATGTACCCAGGGTTATTTCCTTGGTAGTTTATTGGCCAAAGGTTTGCTGATCATTTATTTATTCAGTACAATTCTCTGCTCATCATCTTATTAGCTATCAAGAAGAGCAAGAGATGACTATTAGTTCTCAGGTATACATGGTTTTGACAACAGCAGACAATCAAAAAACCCTTTTTTATATTTGACTATGTATGTACCTGTGCTAGAGCTAGTCTTGCATGGTAAAAAGAGTATTGGCTTAGAAATAGTAAAATCTGGTTCAAATCCTGCCTATGCTACTTTCTCAACATATAATCCTGGGCAAGCCACCGAAACTCTATGAGTCTCAGTTTCCTCATCTGTAAAATGGTATGACTGTTACCTCTAGAATCTGCTCCACAGAGTTGTTGTGGGAACTGAATGTAGGTAAAGTGCTTTGCACATTTTCAAGTGATATATATACAGGAGTTTTGAGGATGGTGATGACTTGCCTTCCATCTATCTGGTGAACCGATTAGTAGAAAAGTCACTTTCCATGTTCATCATGGGATCATAGCTCTGGAGGGAAAGGACCTTATAAAAGCCAACCCCTCAATTTACAAGTGAGGAAGTTGAAGCCTAGAAAGGTTCAGTGACTTGGCCAAATTTCCCTAGGTAATAAACGGCAAAGTTAGAATTCAAACTGGATCTTGAGACTTCTGAGTTTAACACTTTCCACTATACCAGACTGCCCAAATATTAGGCAAAAAAATATTTGTTTTAGGAGAAAATCAAATATTGATTTAGTATTTTTATATTTTATTCCTTTCCATAATGGATTCTTTCCAGTAACTGCCTAAAAACCATGTTTCTTTGTCTCTGAATTTAGTTCAGAATTCTTTGAGTCCAGAAGATCAGCTTTCCTTTCTGAGTTAAGTTTATACATTAAGCTTCCCTATACATCACTTTATTATTTTTTTAATTTATTTTTAAAATAGCTTTAATTATTTAATTAATTGATTGATTTAGTTAAATAAATTAATTAATGGATAAAATTAATTAGTAATTAAATTAACCCTTAATTTCTGTCTTGGAATTAATACTAAATATCACTGTCAACACAGAAGAGTAGTAAGGGCTAGAGAATTAGGGTTAAGTGACTTGTCCAAGGTCACATAGCTAGGAACAGTTTGAGGCCAGATTTGAAAGTAGGACTTTCTTACCTCCAGGCCTTGCTCTCTATCTATTGAGCCACCTAGCTTCTCCTTATAAATCACTTTAATTGAAAGGAAACACTTAATCTCTGTACCACTAGGTGCCCTTGTATAATTAGAGGGAGTCTGTTTTTGTTATCTCTGCAATGCTGCCTGTCCTTCAGGAAAGACTGGTCTGTTATCACTGTGGCACTAACTAGCCATGCAGGTGGACACCACGAGTGGGCTTTCCATAGCAACAAGGTGGAAGGAGGGGGCGTTTCCAATCTTGTATTCCAGATGTCTAGAAACTCATATTGTCCTTCTGTTCTCCATCATAACACTTCAGATTTTGTAACTAATAATAATTGTTTTCCATCTGTGATACACCCAGTTCCTTCTTCTCTTGTACGTCTCAAAACTATATGTAGACTAGTCAGCCCTACCTCATTGTCTTTTGGCTGACAGAGGAGCTGAAAAGCACCATTTTATTGGTAACTGTTGGCCTCACCAATAAAATTGAACATACTTGAAACATGGTCTCTCAATTTGCCTTCATTTCAATTTCAACACTTAAGTTTTCTTTACTAAGCCTTAATTGCATTATATTCTGCATCGGTAGAAAGAATTCTTACTGTGAAGGTTCCTTACATTAAGAAATCATGGATCCTTTACATGTTTGCAAAGTCTCATCTGGGAAATTAGGACACTTCAAACTGAATGGTAAGAAGCCACAAGGAGAAGAAATAACGTAAGAAAAACTAAAAAACTGCCAGATGACCAAACTTCTTCCCTGTCCTTCAAAAAAAAATTTTTGAGGGGATGAGGGGACTCACTCTGGTCATCTCTTTCAGTGATGGTGAACATTATTTCCCAGTGATGATGAACTAATATAATGATAATGAAATAATGCTGAACATTATTTCCCATACAGCAAATAAACACCAATTTAGAGGGGGGAGCAAAGGGCCAGAGAGGAGGTTATAAAAATTAATGAATTGCTTATGTTTTTTAATGCTTTTTAAAAAAGTGTTTTGGTTTACAAAGTACTTTCCTCACAATAACATATTGAGATAGATAGCCCAAGTATTTTTATCCTCATTTTGCAGAAGAGGGAATGGAGGCTCAGAAAAGTTAATTGACTTGTTTAGAATCATGCAGCTAGTAAGTGGCAGAACCAGGCTTAAACTTAGAACTTCTGACTTCCAGTCTGGTGTTCCCTCTGCTAAACCCCAGCTGTCACTCAGAATTATTCTGATTCAGAAAGAAAACCTAAAATTTCTGGCTCTTTTAGTTCCTGCTGCGCTATAGGCTATAATTTCCAGTAATTCCTTGTCCTGGTCCCCATTTTTATCAGTAACTTGGATGAAGATATAAATGGCAGTCCTATCCGGTTTGCAGATGACAGAAAGCTGGGAGGGAGGGAAGGAGTGCCAACTCTCTGGATGACAGAACCATGAACCAAAAATATCTCGATAGGCTGGAACAATAGGTTGAATCAAGCCAAATGAATAGAGCTAAATGTAAAATCCTTCCTTTGGGTTCCAGAAATCAACTGTACAAGTGTAGGTTGGAGGAAGATATGGTTTCTAGGCTGCATGTATGACAAAGGGTGTGGGGATTTTAGGGTACCACCAGCTAGTGTGAATTTTCAGAGTAATGTCAATACTCTAAGAGCTGAAGTGATCTAGGGCTATATTAATAAAGGGGTACTATCCAGGAGAAAGAAAGGGAGACATCCCACTGTCCTGGTTCTCTGGCCAAGATCACACCATATTCACTTTGATTCGTTAATCATTTTTTAAGTTTCAGCTCTGTTCTTCCATACAGGAGTCATGATTATATGCTCATAGGTGAATAAATATAAGGTAATTTCAGGAGAGACAGAGGACTCTTCAGTCGGTCAGTTAGTAAACATTTATTAAGCACCTATATATGCTATGCTAGGCACTGTGCTAAGAGCTAACATTTCAAATACAGAAGTAAACAGGCAGCCTCTTGTCCTCAATGAGCTTACAATTTTTAACGGGAGAAGACAATAACACACAAGGAAAATGCAAAATAAGGGTGTGCGGAGAAAGTACTCAGCATGAGGACAAAAATGATGCAGCCCGTAGGAATGGAGCTGATGAGAAATGGAGGAAGATGAGGCTGAGCAGCTCCCCCATTAAGTGCAGGTCCTGGAGCCAGTGACCTTGTCCTCCAGGCAGAGATTCTCATCAGAGGCTACCTGCTGGTACTCTGTATAAGTAGTATATAAGGCAGATTTAATCTCATAGGATAATGAGGTTTTCCAATAGAGAAGGAAGGCACGATAAAGTCTGAAAGCAATGGAGTTCATGGGAAATGGGGGAACAACTGCAGGGATCAGAGAGGTCTTCTTGTAGTATGTAGCCCCTGAAGTAAGCCTAAAAGCTAGGAATTCTAAGAGATGAAGATGACATTTGTAGGGTTCATTTTAGTTCTTCCCATGATATTTTAAGAGAGGTACTTTTGTTAGGTCTCCTAAATAATAACTAAGTAATCCTCCTCACAACAGTACTAATATGGGGAGCAAAGATTATGAGGAAACTGGATACTTTATCATTTGGGAAGATTAGGGAAGAAATAATGTAGATACATTTTAGGTGAAGTTTGAAATTTTCTTTTGTTTAAAAGCATGGTGGTATGATAGATAGAGCTCTTGACCTAGAAGCCAAGAAGACTTGAATTCCAATCTGGTCTCAGATGTTTACTTATTGTGTGACTCTGGGCAAATCACTTAAGTTCCATTTTTTGCCTTTGTTTCCTCATTTATAAAATGGGGATAGTAACAGCACCTGGGATTATTGTGAGGATAGGTCGAGTTCATATTTGTAAAGCCCTTTGTTAGCCATAAAGTGGGTCAGCTAGGTGACACGGTAGATAGAGCACCAGGCTTGGAATCAAGATGAATCAAATCTGGCCTGAGACACTCACTAGCTGTATGAACCTGGGCAAGTCAGTTAACCCGGCTTACCTCAGATCCTCATCTGTGATAGGAACTGGAGAAGGAAATGGCAAACGTCAGTATCTGTACCAAGAACATCCCAAAATGGGGTCTTGAAGAATAAGACAGGACTGAAACAACTCAACAGCAACAATAACCTCAAGTTGCTATAAATGGTAGCTCTTATTATATGAAAACTATTTCCCCCAGGATCTACTATAACTCTGAAATTTTACTGTAACATCTGGAACTATTCATGTAACAAGGAGCTTCTTGCTCTGGTAGGAGAGTTAGGAACAAACATTTATTAAACCTACTGTGTGCCAGGCACTACGTTAAGTGCTTTATAAATATTATCTTGTTTGACTCTCACAACAATCCTGGAAGTTAAATTATTACTCAACATTTTTTTTATAGTTGAGGAAACTGAGCTTAAATGACTTTTTCAGGGTCACACTGCTATTAAGTGTCTGAAGTAGGATTTGGACTCGGGTCCTTTTGCATCCAGGTCTAACACTCTAGCACCTAGTTGCTAGGAGCGGTGTTATAGAGTGGAAAGGGTGCTGGATTTGGAGGGATCTGGGTTCAGATCTGGGTTTTGCCAGTTTACTAGCTGGGGACACATCATTTAACTTTTCGTGACCTCAGTATTCTAGTCTGTAAAATTACAGGTTGGGCTAAATGTCCTTTAAAGCCATTTCCAGCTCATTATCATCCTGTATTCTATGATCCTCTGTCCTGGAGAGCATCCTGACAGGAAAAAAAGTGCTTTTAAGAAATAACAATGCTAAAAGTAATCTCTATTGATATAGTGTGCCCTGTGCAGCAATCTGCTTGCCAGCCCTTTATGTAGGTCATGCATGAAGATAATTAGCAGGGACTAAGGCTATTTAGTTTAAAAAAGAAAAACCAATAATGACTTGATCACTGCCTTCAAGTATTTGTGGGCTATCTTGTGAAAGAAGGATCAACTTGACCCAAGAGTAGTAACATTATAGAATTAGAGGGAATCAGATAGTCTTTCTTCTCTCTTTTCCTTCTCTTTCTCCTTCTCCTTCTCCTCCTTCTCCTTCTTCTTCTTCTCCTTCTCCTTCTTCTCCTCCTTCCCCTTCCTCTTCTTCCCCTTCTCCCCCTTCCCCTTCTTCCCCTTCCCCTTCCCTGCCTTTCTCTGTCTCTCTCTTCCTATTCCTCCCTTCCTTTCCAGCTAGGAAGTGTTCTGAAGCCAGATTTGAACCTCAGACCTCCTGCTTCTAGTAGATCTCAACCCACTAAGTCACCTAACTGAACCGAACCAAGATTTCATTTCAAAGCAGAACTTCCTCACAGTTACAATGATCTAGAAATCAAATGTGAACAGGTTTCCTTAAAGGCCAGCACAATCACATTATTCTATAAGCCAAGGCTATATAACTGCTTCCTTAGGATGTTATGACAGGGATAAATGAAATCTGTAGAGAATCCTCAAGCTTCATTTTAACCCTTGGGATATGTTGGGGGCAGGGGAAAGAGCAATGAACTGGAAACCATTGGATCTAGACTTGAATTGTGGTTCTGTCTTGAGATATTTTAGGATCTTGATTCTGTCAAAAAGGGAATAAATACTCCTTTTTAGGCTTTTATATTGTTTTGCTATGTTAGCATCCAAATCATTGATAAAAATGGTAAAACAGGATGACTCACCAGTTCTGTGACCTTGGACAACTTACCCTCTTGCAGCTTCAATTTCTTTTTCTGTAAAATTAAGTGGTTGGACAGATGGCCTCAAAGGCCCCTAATGGCTCAAATCTCTGATCCTATGATCCCCTGTCATCAAATTGTTTTTCAAAACCAGAGCTTAGTTTGATGAATTTTGTCACTTTTTCCCTAATTTATTTTTGGTGATGGAGCCAATAAGCTCCAAAACGTCCAGAAGAGAGTCAGTGGGAGTAACTAGAGCTCTGGATAATCCACCAGATGATTTTCTAGTATCAGGGAACCAGATTTTAGCTTAATATTAGAAAGAACTTTGGCACAAGAAGAGTTGTCTAAAAATGGAGACTTCTTGTTTATGGTCAAATTATAGACTGAGAGCTGGAAGAGATCTTAGAGACCTTCTGGTCCAACCCTCTAATTTGATGGACACATCTCTGTTGCTGGGTATTTAAGCAGAACCTGGTTGATGATCCATTAAAAATATTGGAGAGGGGCATAGGAGAAAAGACTGGACTGGGGAAGATCTTAGATTGTTTCCAACTCTGAAATTGTGTGTGTGTGTGTGTGTGTGTGTGTCTGTCTGTCTGTCTGTCTGTCTGTCTGTCTGTCTCTGTCTCTGTCTCTCTGTCTGTCCTTCACTCAGCAGCGCCCCAATAGGATGAGTAATTGAGGGGACACTCCATTTAACATCCTTGGTGTTTGGAAGTTTTGTTCCCTGGCCTCCCTGTTGTAAGCAGCCAGCTGCATGGTTTCCCCATGTCTTTAAATTGCAATGACTATATGGTGCCACCTACACATTTCAATGACAGATGCTTGAGAAATGAGTCCATAATCATAGCCAAATCTCAATTATCTCCACCCATGATGAGCAAAGACAATAGGAATAAACAAACTCTATTATAGATCAATCTTTCTCAAACCTAATTTTAACCATTGACTTCAACCACTTCCATCAGATATTTTCCCCCTGTGAGCTGATCTGAATTTGGCCATCATCACCATCTCTTCCTGTCCTGTTCCTTTTTGTGAAGAGGGTAATGAGCCTTGAAATGTTCAGAAGGCAGCCAGTGGGAATACAAGATCTGGAAAAAATCTAAAAATGAGGGATGGTTCCTGGGAAATCAAGAGTTCCTGCTGTGCTTCTGATGGCATTTCATTTCTGTAGGGTAAACAGTTGGAGTGAAGTGAAGGAGAACATGTGACATACAGCATTATAGGATCATAAATCTAGAAGTGGAAGGAGTCCCTGAGGCCATTTAAATTAAGCTCCTTCATTTTACAAAGGAAGAAACTGAGGCTTAGGGGAATTGAGTGGCTTGCTGAAGAAAAGTAGGCAAGCTGGAATTAGAACCCAGGTCTTTTAAGCACAGTTCTTTTGCTTCAAATCTATCATTTTTTTAGATTGTCATTGTCTAAATGGGAAGAGGTTTTTTTTTTCCCTTTTTGTTCATTGCAGAAGAGAGTGTGATGAACTGGATGCCATAGAGTTTACATTTTTTTGCTGATTTTTCAAAGGACCATATGCCAATCCTCTCTGGGCTTTCAATTCTTTCTCTGTGAAATGAAGTGGTTGGGCTAGATGATCTCTATAAGTTCTTTTTTTCCACTTGAAAATTTTGTGGCTCTAATTGTTGTTGACCTCTCCTCTTTTCTCTACTAGGAGGTCAAGTGGTGAACTTGATGAACCAGCGTTTACAGACAGGCTTCACAGAGAATGAAGTGCTACAGATATTCTGTGACACGTGTGAAGCTGTTGCCCGCTTACATCAATGCAAAACACCCATTATCCACCGGGATCTGAAGGTAACAGGCCAGTCCCTCCACCAGCAAAGATCTGCTAAGTTCTTAGCCCAGTATCTATCACTGCATCAGACTGTTGGGGAGAAAGGACAGAAGCGTGGGACGTAATGCCGCCATTTACCTTGTTTCTTTTGTAGTTCAGAAGAGAAAATCTATAACAGCGAGTGTTGGAATTGGGGTTGGGAGACAAGGTTTTAAGTCCCAGCTATTCTCCTTATTACTTGTGTGTCTGAGCAAGTAATTTCCCTTCCCAGGACCTCTATTTCCTCACCTGTAAAGTGGAGATGGCTTTTGGAAAGGGAAGAGGGAAGGTTAGATTAAATGATCTCTGAAATCCCTTCCAGGCTCTAAAAGTTTCAATCCAATCCTCAAGACCAAGGGTGGGCAAAGTCTTTTTTAATATCATCTTTGTTCCCTATAATGTTCTCCCTCTCCCCTTCCCAGAGAACTGTACCATAAAACAAATAGTACTTTTTAAAGAAAAAGAAGAAAAATAATTAACATAATTAGTAATACAAAAAAGTCTCCAAGTACTGTGCTGTGTACGAATACTGGTGATGTGGGGTATGAATGGCTTCTCATATCTTTTCTTTTAAGCCTTGCTTGTTCTTTAAAATTTTTACAATACTCCCACATCCTACATTGTCACTTATTTTCACACCAATGATACCTGTCTTCAGCTTTATCTCCTAGCCATTTTATAAATGCTTTAAGAACATCTGACATTAGTGAAATGAAAAGAGGAGGAAATCAAGGAGAAAATAGCCCTCACTCAAAAGAATAGCTATCGTCAGAGACTCAACAGTTCAGACCTCTAAGGTGAAGCACAAGCCAACGTCTTCCTTGGGTCACATAGCCTGACCAAAGGTAACTCATGTCATAGGTAACTTCTTGGTCTTTTTGATGAGGAATACTTTGGAAACCTGTTCAGACAGGCCCTGGGGAATCTGGGCATTCAAGAGGAGGGGTATCAATCAGCTGTTGTTTTTCTAAAATAAACAACCCTAGGCACAGTCATGCTTGTAAACAAAATACTTCTCATTTCAGCCCCACCTGCTTACAACTCACAGTCAATATTGACTCAGTGGCCATGAAATGCAAGTGGTAGGATAATGTATGATCCAGTTGTAAAGTAGGGAAATTCTTATCATTTTAAAATATGAATCTTTATAAGATTTTAAAGCTTTAATGATCTTTTGGAAGCTCGTACTTCAATATCCCCACATCCCCAACCCCTTTATTTGACAGAGAAAGAAAAAAAAAATCCTGGAAGAAGTTGTGAGAAAGCTGGGATTCATAACACTTCATTTTAGGCCTTTGGTGGCTAAAGGAGTGAGGTCCTTCAAAGCAGGCCCTTTGGGAAGTCATATAGTCATTCTAATAAAGCCCACAGGGATCAAAATAATTTCTGACCTACTTTCTCTTTGGGAACTGCCATATAAAAGCTTGGTTACAAACTGTGGAGAAAGCCATTGGTGTAAAGTCAAGTTGAGTGAGTCTTCCTTTCTAAAGATGGCGTCCCCCTTGGAGACTTAGCAATTCCTGCTTCCCAAAGCCAGCCATATGGTAAAGTAGGAAGAACTCTGATTTGCAGTGAGAGAATCTGGTTTCAAATCACGACTACCCTGCGAGCCCATTGCATGACCTGGGCCTTCTTACTTTCCTTCGTTGGGCCCTTGTTTATTCCTCTGTATAAGTAGAAGATTGAATGAGATGGCCTCTGGGATCCCTTCTAGCTATAAAACTACAAAGTGGGAAGAATAATCACACAGATATCCCAGGTTATTGTGAGGATCAGATGAAATAGCATATATAAAGCACTACGCAAACCTTAAAGTATTCTATAAATATTAGCTATTATTATTGCTGTAATTATTATTATCATACCCTAAAATTAGCTTGGAATAGGCAGAATAGCATAAAGCAGCATATAATCACATGCTAAATGTGTAATAATAATAATAACATGTTTCCAGAATGCTTTAATGTTTTTACAAAGCATTTTAATCTTAAAAGTCCATCAAATAATTGAGAAAACTGATGTCCTGGAAGATCAACTAAGTTGCCTGAGGCCACCCAAGTAATAAGTGTCAAAGTAAAGATGGAAACCTACTTGATCTTACTCCTGAGCTACATTGTTTTTCACTTACAGAGAAGGAAAAGCTCAACACAGAAAAAATAGGATCCAAGAGTTAAAGCTTACAGGGACCTCTAGAGGTCATCTCGTCCAGCCCCTTCATTTCACAGATGAGAAAATTGAGACTGGGAGAGATGAGCGACTTGGTCAAGATTGCACAGCCCCAGAATTCATACCCATTTCCTTTAATTCCAAATCCAGTAGTTTCCACTGAACTTTGCTGCCATGAGTGGAAGTACACAAGCATGATTTTATGCTGTGTGTAAAACCTTAGGTAGAATTTTGTATGTATTTAGAGAACAGGCTATTTCAGAATTTGAATGGATTTAGAACAGGATATTTTAATTTTTTAGACATAGAAAATTGCAAGGAAAAGGGTAAAGATAATATTGAATATGGGAGTAGTGGAGTAGAGGTACAGAGGATAGAGGATATTCCTTCAACATGAACAAAGATTTTATCATTGATGGAATAGTGGGAAAGGAGCTTCCACAAGATAGGATGAAACCAAGATAGAGGGAACCTTTAGTGCCAAGAAGAGAAGTTGTAGAGCATCTTGACTGGCAGGCAGAGCAGTTTGACTTTGAGGACAGTAGAGTGCTCCCAAAGAGTTCTGAGCCAGCACTGTGAGGGGATAGAAAGAACCACAGACTCTGGGCAGAAGCCCTGGGTTTGAATCCAGATCCTGACACTTAATAGCTCTGAGACAATGGACAAGTAACTTAAACATCCCAAGTCTCGGTTGCCTTCCATAAAATGTAGATGATAATATTTGTATCCTGTCCTCATGGGGTAGGTAGTGAGGCTGATGTTTTGGCTAGAGGCATTATCTTTTTAAGGTTGTAGGTCTTTTGAGGGAGTAGAGGCTAAGATTTAGCCTTGATTTACCTTTATATTTCCAGTGCCTAGCATATAGAAGCACTTAATAAATATTTGTTCTTTTGGATTGGATTGGAGAGTGACATTTTGGAGACAAATAAGGCCAAGGCACAGGCATTAAAACCCAGAAAACCAAATATAGCCTGGGTTCAGTGGTAGCCGTATTGAATGAATTGACTCAGCTGCTGCATCTGGAGGGCTAGTGATATCCAGTTTATATTAATATCTCCCCATGACTCTTCTCCCGCTGTTCCCACCCCCCACCCCGAGAAAGGCGCTTTTGGTTTTTCTTTTTAGACAGGGAAAGCTGCTCTCTCAGGGGACCTGCCTGTCTGCAGCACATGCTTGCTTAATCTGCAGAGAGTGCTTTGAATTCTCATTATTCTCTGCCTACAGGTTGCAGGTGCAGGGGAGGGAGGATGTGGCACAGGGTAGATAGAGGAGAGATCCACCTCATTTTCCTTTTCCCAAAACTTGAAAATAAATGCGTTTCACCAACAGGTCATTGGCATAAAGCCTCCTCCAAGAAGTCACCTATATTGAAAACTGAGAATCATCATCATCATCATCATCATCACTTATATTTCTTTAGCACTTTAAAGTTTTGCAGAGTGCTTTCTTCCCCTAATCTCTGTGAAGAAGAGAATTAATAGTATTATTATCATCCCTGTTTTATAGATGAAAACACTGAGGCTCAGGTGACCACCTGAGTTCATAAAATACGTTCAGAGAGGACTCAGATCCTCAGCTTCTGACACAAAGGCCACGGCTATTCCCATTATGTTATGCCGCTTCTCTAGTTGAAAGGGATTTTGAGGGATCATTTGATCCAATACTTCCCATCAGTCCTTGCTTTTTATAGATGAGGAAAGTGGGATCCAAAGGGGTGAGTCTGCATTTAAAAACTAGGACTAAAGCTTAGGGCTACTGATTTCCTAAGCTAATGATCACTTACCTTATTGATTATTGCAGTAACAATTGAAGGGCTCATTTATCCCACATCGTTGGGGTAAGTGAGCTATGGCACAGTTTTGAATTTTCCACAAAAATAAAATTTGTACCTTTAAACAACAAAAATTTTGTACTAAGAGCTTACTGGAGATTGCTTTATTGATGAATTAGAGGGCCTGTAAATGTTTATTATTGCACTGAACTGTAACCTGGTGATATCCTAGGGGATATTGAAATATGTAGGACAATCTGTCACTATTTACATGCTCTATTAGTTTTCGTGTCTATTTTTCCTATCTATGTCAGTTTTTGCTTGCTGTTCTCCATGTGGTTAGTTCACTCTTCTTCTTCCCCACCTTTTCATTTCACAAATCACAAATGGAATTTTATTTTAGAGATGAAAAGGACTTCAAAGGCCAATTGATACCACATCACCTTCAAGTGATCATCCCATTTCTCCCTCAAGACCTGCAGTAGTTGGGAACTTTCCTCCTCCCTTTCCATATTTTGATTATATGACCTTTTCCTCCTTTTTGGACAGTTCGAATTTTTAGGAAGTTTTTCTTTAATTTCAGCTGAAATATTTACAATGTCCATTCAAAATGGTTCAATGTCCATTAGAGCTGAGCAAAACAAGCGTAATCCTTATTCTACATGGCAGCCCTTTAAACACTTGGACAGCCATCATGTCTCTCCTTGTTCTTGTCTTACTTGGGGTTCTCAACAAATCAAGAAGTGGCCAGATTTTCCAAGCTTCTCATCATTCTGATTGCTCCCCCTGGATGTGCTCGAGGTTTTCAGTGTTCTTTCTAAAAGGTGATCCTTGTAACTGGATACAGTATTCCAGGTGTGGTCTGACCAAGGCAGAGTACAATAAGACTAGAGTCTAAGATTACAGTGGCTTTTTCGATTGTCACTTCACAATACTAACTTTGTCTTGCAAATTCTTGGCCTTTTTCACACATGCAACTGATTTTTTTTTAACCCAAATGCCATTTGGGTTTATATTTTCCTCTATAACATTTCACCTTGTTTGTAGCAGCCTACTATAAAAAAAATTTTTTAAATCCAAAAGTTTTCTTTTAGATTCTGATTTTGACATCTAATGTAATATTCTTTTTAGTTTCGAGTCATCTTCAGATTTGATAAGCAGGTTGTCCATGCCCTCATCAGGATCATTGATAAACACATTGTTTATATCTTTTTTTCCTTTTTAACTCTTAACTTCTGTCTTGGAATCGATGCTAAATATTGGTTCCAAGGGCAAGAGAAAGGTAAGGGCTAGGCAATTGGTGATAAGTGACTTGCCCAGGGTCACACAGCTAGGAAGTGTCTGAGGCCAGATTTGAGCCCTGGACCTCCTGTCTCCAGTCCTGGCTCTCTATTCACTCAGCCACCTAATATGTTTGATAAGCATATTAAACAATGGATTGGCCATAGAGCATCTCATTAAGGACCTTCAAGTTGTCAGTGATCCATTAATTACCACTTTTAGGGTTTGGTTGCTTAAGTAGTTCTAGATCTGCTTAATTACACTCTCATTGGAATCACAACTTTCTTCTTAACCACAAGAAGAAATACTATGAAAGGCACTGGCAAATGCCATCCTTAAGTCCAGATTTGTGCTATATGTAGCATTTTGGGATATATATTGTATATATATCAGTGATCAGTGATCCAATAACCTAGTAACCTTGTTAATTAAGAAAATGAGGATAGTTTGGCATTAATCAGTTAATCAATAAATACATATTAAGCACCTACTTGTGTGTAGGCTTTGTGCTAATCTCTGGGGATACAAAGACAAAAGCCCTTAAGGAGCAGACAATCTAATGAGAGAGATAGCATGTATGTAAATATGTACCTATGAGATATGGAGAGAAGACAGAGGTTATCCTGAGATGGGAAGGCTTCAATGGCTGGAAGGACCCAAAAAGGCCTGTAGAAGGTGACAGTCTTGAAGGAAACCAGGGATTCTAAGAAGTAGAGATGAAGAAAGAGAACATTCTGGGCAAGAGAGAACCAACTCCAAGTTACAAAGGTAGCAGATAAAGATGGAGCATCATAAATGAAGGATGGCAAGAGGATTTTTGTGGCTAGATCCTCAAAAAAAAATGGAAGGAAAGGGACTAGATAGAACAGGATCTCCTGCCTTATCTACCTCAGAAATATGGAGAGATGAGTCCCCTACAAATGGCCTCAAATGTGACTGTAAGGAAAGCTGAACATTAACTCTTTGTAAGTGATGGCTAACAGCTCAGAGTTTCCATTTTTCCTTAGTTATAACTGACTGAACTGCCAACCCCATACTCCCATCCTTGTCTCGTGGTACCTTTAGCATGTTAGGTAACAGTAATTTTAAACCATGTTTTATTATTACCCTTTTGCACAGTGGAATAAAGGTTTCATTCAGCCATATGATTATAGATGGTGAACTTGTTTCTAGCAATTCTGAGATGGGAGGGATCCTGGGGATGGAAAACATTCTTTGAGCCAATGGGAAAATCATCAGAAGGTAGTTACCTTTCTGCATCTACATCAACTCAGGTTGAAGTCCAACTATTGTGGATTCCTGTCTTTGTCTTGTTCTTCTAGTATTTCTCATGATTTTACCCTGTGCCTGGGCGTTCCCAGCTTGTGTGACTCAACAACAAAGTCTAGTGAAAAGACTCTGGGACTTGGAGTCAAGAGACCTAGGCTCAAATCTCGTCTTTGCTGCTATGCAGTCAGTGTGACTTGGAGCATATTGCTAAGGCTCCGTTTGCTTTCTTCTTTTGTATAACAAAGGCAGATGATACATAAAGCCCCCTCTGGCTTGGGAATTATCTAACTTCTCCATGCCTCAGTTTCCTTCTGTAAAATTATATATACTTTTTATATATACATATATATATGTGTGTGTGTATACATATACACATAATGCATATATAAATTATAGAAAGAATATACATATATACTTAGTATAATGGTTATACTACTTATTCAGCAGTGTTACTGTGAAGAAAGCTCTTTGGACATCTTCATGTGCTGTAGAAATGTGAATTATTCATCTTATTTTATGTTGTTAGGTAGAAGGTAGAGAGTGACATTTTGGAGAAAAGTAGGATCCTGCCCTCAGATTATTAATATTCTGTCAGCTAAGGAAAATATTTGCTTATCTGAGTGCTTCCATCCTATGGCTATCTTCTGAAAGACTATTGGACAGTTCTGTTGAAAGATCTTGTCGTTTCTCCTTGGCCAGACTCTACCTTGGAGAAGGGCTAGAGTGGAAGAGGCAGCCCTGGACTTCAACAGTGAACAGATCTGAGCTCTAGGGCTCCTTCTGTCATTAATGTAGTGTGTTGTCCTCTCGTTGTCATTCTCTGTGCCTCAGATTCATTGCCTGTGAAAAGGTTGTAAGAGGCAGTTTATTAGAGTGGATATTAATCCTTGGAGCAAGAGAGATTCCTTTTCAAGTTGTGTTGCTGGGACCTTAGAAAAATCACTTAGCTTCTCCACCCCAGGCTCTAAGACTCTATAACATATAGTAGCCAGTCTGCATGAGTGGCAGGAATTTCCACACTTGATGAAATCCCTGGTGTGATGGGGAGATGGAAGGTTGTACCGTCCTCTTCTGTTCCCACCACCCAGAATTGTGGTGTGGACCACGTAGAAGGAGCAGGCATGTGAAAACACTTTGAAAAGCGAAAAGCATTCTGCAAATTAAAGACATTGTAGGGGATTACAGTAGCCAGTGCTACAGGGATCTGGGATTTCATGGGTGTGCATCCTTCCTTCACCATGTAGGTCACACAGCCTTCAGAGCTCACAGCTGAAGATTCTTAGACATTGCTGTGGCCACAGTCAATCCCTGGTGGTGACAGTATGCTTGCCATAAGCCTTTCCACACTCCATTTAAGCTGATTTCTGTAGGATAGACACATACGCAGTCCATCTATGTGCTATTTCTTGGCCTTTCCAGCTTGGCTAGATCTGCCAGAGTTTGCACTAAGCTGATATTGCCTTCAAGAGCCCCCAGACTCCCTTCCATGATGGAAATCTCCAAGAAGGATTCTGTTCTGAGGTATAGGACCCTGACTGTCGAGAAGATGAGATATTGGTTAATAAGTTTTATAAACTTTAAAGTATATAGTATATACTATAATTATGATATTTATAATTTAGTTATTATTTTATTGGGGAGCAGTTAGCAACCCCCAGATGAGAGAAATGGAATAAAGTTGTTTTTTAACTGACAAAGAATAAGAATTCCATGGTTGGCATCTTGCCTGCTCCTTGAGGGCTGGCACAGCCTTGTTCTGTTTGTCATATCCTACACCTTAGAACAGACTCCTTCCTCTGGCATGGAAGGGAGTTCTTGGGCTCTTGAAGCAAATGCCAGCTGAACACAGGCTCTAGTAGATCCTGCCTCTCTAAAAAGCATTTTTCCAGAGGAGAGAAATTGATTTTGTTTGTTGCAACACGTTAGGGAAGCCCCCCTCTTTTTTTTTTTTTTTTTTTTTTTTTTTTTTTTTTTTACTTTTAAAAAAAGAGAGGAGGAGAGAGAATTTAAAATGTGTGTTTTATCAGACCCATCAGCAGTAATCACTTTTTAGTACCTGAGCTGCCTAAATTCTCTATCTTGGTTCAGTGCATAGAGGAAGGTCAGTGAGGCAAAGCTTCTATGGTTTTTAGCAAAAACCACAAGTGATGCTGGAGGAGATAACTGTAGTCACCTTCTAGAGCTGACAGATTGGGAAAGTGATAAGGTCAACCACCACAAAATCCCAACTGGCTGGGGTTTTAAGCAGTAATAACAACTGTGTTGTGGATAACTTCTTTTGAATCAGGGAATTTAGCTACTACCCAAAGTAGCTTGCAGCCAATTTTTCTTTTATAGAGATCTTAGTCACTCAAACCCAAAACCTCTACGTTCTTCTTGAATCAAGGGAGATCAAAATCTACTCAGATTTACTCAGCCACCAAGTTCTGTCACTTCTTCCCTCACACCATCTCCTGGTGTGAATGTATATTAATAATACTTTATTGCATCTAGGATCTTTTGATGTGGGAACTCCTTCTACTGATACAAATTGCAGCCTTTCTTCATTTTCTCACTCTGTTGACTTGTCTACATCTTTCCATAAAGCTATCATAGTTAATCTATCCAAAACACTTAAGGTTTTCCTTTAGGCCTTTAACATCATGGGGAGGGTACCAGCATAGCATGCAAACTATCTAACTATTATCTCCTGGTTCTGTTATTTGACAAGCCCACATTCTTTTCCAGTCACACATTTTCTGATTGTTTTTTTTTATTCCACTTCTTTTGGACAAGTTATCATTGGCAATATGCTTCAGCTTTTTTAAGCCCATCATGCATCTCTGTGTCTCCCTTTAGAACAACCATAATTTTGATTTTTTTTCAGAGACAAAGTGTTCAGTGCATGAGTCACAGTTATGGAGCATTCCTGGAAGAATATTGATATGAAAAAGATGAGGTTTTTTTTTTCAAGGTACAGCTTGAGTTTGCTGAAAGTTCTGTATAATTTTCTAAATACAACATAGCCCCATCTTTTCTTCTCATTCAGTTCTGAGTCCATTTGATTGTCCACAGGCAGTTCTAATCCTAAATATAAGCAGTGATGGACTAATTTAATCATTCACCCATTACAGAATGGTAACACCATTATGAGCAACCAGATCCCAATACTACTTCACTTTCATCAGTGCGTTGTTATGAGCTGCTGTAGCCTCTGAACTCATCACCAGGTAACCAGCCCTTTGAGTAATGAACCACTTCCTAGTTAGCTAGTCTGAACCTCCTGCATCAGACACAAAGTCCTCCCCCAGATTCATCCTGGGAAAAGGACCTGCCAAAGCTTGTGCCCCACTGGCAGCACCTAACCTCCGTGTCACTTCTGTGCCATAATGAGGCATTGGTGGAGGACATTAATGAAGGCAGGACCATGCCTAAAAGCCCTGAGCTGATTCTGTGAGATCCACAAAACTAAGATAGTGAGGAAAGAATTAGGATTCACTTTATCCTGGAATTACCTTGGACAAATAATTTAAACAGCAAATATTTATTACTTGGGCAGATATTATGTGTTCAGCACTGTATTCAAGGTAGGAAGTGATTAATTACCAAATGAATTCTAGAAATATGTTCCCTACGAGTTCTTTGGAGGAAAGGAAAAATTATTGTCAGGGAAGTTTTCACAGAAAATGGGTTTTAAAGAATATTTGGGATTTGGACAAACAGAAGAGAATAGGATGGCAAAAGAAGAAGTTTTATAAGTTATCAGATTTATCAAATGCTTAGTATGTACCAGCACAAACTTCAGATAGGATAAGTGAAGAAGTATTAAAGGAGGAACCTGTTAGGTGGGTCATTGGATTGAGATTCAGGCCTGGAGACAGGATATCTTGGGTTTAGATCTGGCCTCAGACACTTCTTAGCTGTATTATCCTGGACAAGTCACTTAACCCCAATTGCCTAGCCCTTACTCCTCTTCTACCTTAGAACTGATATTCAGTACTGATTCTAAGATAGAAGGCAAGAGGGGTTTAAAGAAAACAAGTGTTGAAGGGACCTTGAGGAAACCAGCTGGCTAGTCTTTGGCCTCTTGGTTCTTTTGTTTTCCATTGAGTAAAATAATATTTTCAGGGCCTTTCTGCAATGCTGCCAGTCATTTATTGTTTCCATTTTGGATTCATAGAATTGAAAGAAGTCATCTGTTCTACTCTTAACCCCGTTACCCTACAAATAGTTGCCTACTCTGTTTTCATCAATGTTTACAACATATCATAGTATTGATGTAGCTGCCTTGTAACTTCTCCAGACCCATGAGGTGGACCAGCCCTAAATAACAATTTAGGTTTCAGGTTATCTCAGAAAGGCAACCAGACTATTAAAGGACTTGGAAATGATGACTTGTGAGCATTGATTGAAAGGAACAAGAATGTTTTAGCTTAGAGAAAATGAGACTTAAAGAGAATCGTCTTCAAGCAAAGAGAGGCCCCGTAAAAGGAGGATGAGAGTTTTTCTGTTTAATCCCCAAAAGGAAAAATGAGAAGATAGGTAGGAGTTTCTCAGACACACAAATTTAGGTATTATGTAAAAAAAAGATTTCCTAACGATTAGAACTATCCAAAAGTAAACCAAGTGGTTCTAAATCTTGGGTTCTCTCTTCCTGGAGATCCCCAAACAGAGGTCTCTCTGCTGACCTGGGTTAGACACAGCGGCCTCTTGGCACCTGAGATGCTGTGATTGATTCTTTATTAAGTCGGGAGGGATGGATTGCCCACTTATTGGTTTAGAACCTCAGGATCCAAAAAGTTTTCAGCACAAATACAGAATTATAGACAGAACAGAAGTCATATCCTCAGCTTTAGAAAAAGGCTATTAAATACAGAATGGAGATGTGGATGTTGTTATTTAAAACAAAACCAAACCTAGATCTAAAAAGGCCCCAAAGTTCAGGGAGCCACAAGTACAACACTGGTGTGGCAAGCCAGAAAGCTCATGTACTCTTAGGCAACATTCATTAAAGATACGATGTCAAGAAAGAGGGAAGAAGTAACCTTCTGTATTCTGCCTTTTATCTCACCACATCATGGGGTTGTGTTCTATTTTCAACAATCATGTTTTAAGGAGGAACACTGGCGAGTTATCAAGTGTGTCTACAGAAGAGTGCCCAGGCTGGAGAGGGATTTCAAAATCATGCCCTAGGAGAAAAGAGTTGAAAGAAGGGGAGATATTTAACTTGGGGTTGGGGAGATCCAAAGGGAGACATAATAGTTGTTTAGAGCAGAAGTATCAAATTCATGACTAGCAGAGTAGCTGGCCAAACTGCCCACTGTCTCAACCTGATTAAAATGAAGTTGAGGATATTTTTAACAAAAATTAAAAAAAAAACACACACACACTATGACATAGATAATTTATGGTTTTCTAAGTTAGTGTGTGATCTGGTTTCTGTTTGCGTTTGACAGACTGTTTTTAGAGTATTTGAAAAATTGTCATGAGGTAAAGGGATTAGACTTCTTTTGTTTGGACCAAGAGCCTAGAATTCAGAGCTTTAAGCAGGTAGACAAAATAGAAAAGCATATTTTGGCTTAATAAAGAACTACCCTAATAGTAATTGACCCAACACAACTCAACATGCAATTATTTTATTTTATTTTATTTTATTTTATTTTTAAAATATTTTGCCATGTTTCCATATTTCATTTTCTTTCCCTCCTCTCTTCTCTCCCCACTCCTGGGTGCAATTAGCGCTTCCACTGGGTTATGCAAATGTTATCACTTTATACCTATTTCCATATTATTCATTTTTGCAATAGAGAAATCTTTTAAAACCAAAACCCCAAATCATATATCCATATAAGCAAATGATAGGTCATTTGTTTTTCTTCAACATGCGATTATCAAGCATCTATTCTATGCAAAAACAGCAACAATATCTACCCTTAAGCAGCTTACATTCTGCAGGAGGAATACAACTCACATTCAAATAAAGTTGAAATGGGAACTAGCAGAAGACAAGAAAGGCTGCCCAGAGGAGGTGGCACCGGAGCTGAGCCTAAATGGAAAGTGAGGATTTTAAGAAGCCAAGACGAGGCCTCTCCTGAGGGGTGTAGTTCAAGCATCAGAGATAGTACCGATTGACAAAAGCAGGAGGTAGAGAACAAAGACTGGGGAACAGCCAGTATTCCAGGTTGGCTTGAACATAGAGTTCATAAAGAATGGTATGAAATAAGTTTGAAAAGGTAAGTGGGGATCCGTCTGTGAAGAGCCTTAAATGCCAGGGAAAGGACCTTCTATCCCCCTGCCTGCCCTCACCAGTGGGGAACCCTGAAGGCTTTTCGCAGGGTAGTGGCATGAAGAGACCTGGGCCCCAGGAAGATTCCTTTGGCAGCTGTGCGAAGGTTGGATCAGAGAGGGACGAGACTGGAAAGAGAGGGATGCAGGAGAATGAGACTGAACTAGGGTGGGGATTAGGCGAGGAGAGAAAAGCAGATGGACTAGAGATGTTGCACAAGCAGGATGAAAAAGGGACTAGAGGAGAGAATGCATGGCAGGCTTCAAACCTAGGTGCCAAGGAGGGTAGTCGTGCCCTCGAGAAATACCATCACTCGGAAACAGGATAGAATGAAAGGATAATAATTTTTGTTGTAGCCGTGTTGTTTGAGATGCAGGTAGGGCATCTGGGAGGAGATATTCCTGAGGCAGATGATGCGTGCCTGGCATTTGGCAGAGAAGTTTGGGGTAGATATATAGATTTAGGGACCCTTTGGGTAAAGGTAATATTTGAACCTAAATCTCCACGGGAAAGAGTGTGGAGTGAGAAGAGATCCCAGGACAAAGCCCTGGGGCACCCCTTGTGCTGACCATGGGCTGTTGCTAAGGAAGCAGGAGATGACTTAGGGAGCCATGAAAGGGAACTGACAAAGAACTGACAACAAGTAAAACAGAAAGCAATGAATTAAATTTTCACTAGTTTTAAATTGCATCTGACTCCTCCTAATCCTATTTGGCATTTTCTTGGCAAAGATCCTGGAGTGGTTTGCCATTTCCTTCTCCAGCTCATTTTAGAGATGAAGAAACTGAGTCAAATAGAGTTGCCCAAAGTTGATATAGCTAGTAAATATCTAAGGTTGAATTTGAACTCAAGTCTTCCTGATTCCAGGCCTGGTGCTCCACCTACTACACCACTTTCTTAATGAACTAAGTACTAATCACTGAAGGAATTAAAGCAGACTATAATTAACTATTTAATGGGAATATTCTGAGAGGATTTATCCACCAAGATCCATTCTAATTCCTAAAATTCTATGATGGACTACAAAAGAGATTGGCAGTCCATCACCTATAGGCCAAATCCAGCCAGCCACTTGTTTTTGTTTGGTTCTGACCTAAGAATAGCTTTTATATCTTAAAATAAACTTTAAAATAAAAGCAGGCCATACAAAAATAGACAGTGGGCAGAAGACCAAATTTGGCCAACGGGCTGACACTGGGCTATGCGAGGTGTCAACTAGACATAGCTTTAGGAAAGAGGCAAAGCTCAGTTCAGTTTGGTAGTGGGGAGAGCAAATGTGGCCTTGGATCCACCAACACAAGGAATGTCCCAGGAAAACTTCGTTATTTTTTGATAGTCTCCCTGCTGACATAGAATGCAGCCTTTTTCTCCTAATAAATGACTGGTATCTGTTCCTGTAGCTGAAAAATAAATCTTCTTGGGGCCAGCCTGCTGAGCCATGACTGACCATATATTCAAAGCCTTCCAATTTTGAAGGGGACCTGCTAAGGCTTTTACCCCTGCTGGCAAAGTCTTTTGTTAATTTAAAATTTTTTAATATATTTTTTATTTTTAAAAATATTTTTTCCTGTTTACATGATTCATTTTCTCTCCCTCTCGGAGCAGCCAACAAGCAAGTCCACTGGGTAATACCTATTTCCATATTATTCCTATTTCCATATTATTCATTTTGGTAATAGAGTTTTGAAGCCAAAACCTCAAATCATGTACCCATATAAACAGTGGCAAAGTCTTCAAGGACCTAGGGTCATCCTTGTACTGTGCTGATTTCTTTAATGGACCAATTGCCTTGTTTAAGAAAAATTCTTCTCTCGTGAATTCCTGGGGTCTTTAGGAGACATAGTAGAAGGGTGGAAGGAGCATTGAGCCAGAAGCCAGGAAACCTGGGAATGAGTCAAAGCTCTGCTGTGAACTAGCTAAATTTCTCTGTGCCTAGAAAATGGGCACCAACATTCTTCCTCAACTAACCTCTCAGATTTTAGTGCCTGGGTGAGAGGATGGATACGAAAGCACTTTGGAGAAAAATATAAGGAAAAAAATATAAGGTACTCCCTAATGCTTATATTACAGTATTGGCTCTGTCTTAAGGACATTAGCAATCATTCTTTAAAATACCGAGACATTGGCTGAGTCTCATCTGTTCTCAGCTCTCTGATCCTGAGCTGACCTCCATTTGATGCTTCTGCATCGGCCTCAGAGGCCACAGTCAGCAGAAACTCTTGCTCCCTGATAAAAGGTCTGAGCCAAGCAAAGGCATCACAAAAGTCCCTGCCTGAAGTAGTTTGATCAGAGTGCCAAGGCTTGGGAAAATGTGCCACTTGGGAAAGCAGTTAAAGATCTTTGCATTTATTGGTTTGCCTACTAAGGGATGGCTTCCAGTGACTCAGGAGTAAATGGCGTTATGCAAACTCCCAAGGTCACAGTCTCCAGTCAACATGGAAGGTTCTACCAACAGGGGAGGCAGCAGCCATGGTGGGAAAGACGCTGGATTTGGAGGTGTCGGATGACAGAATAGTAAGACCAGAAAGGACTGTTATCGTTATGGGGAACAGGAGTGGCAAAACCAGCATTTGAATGGGATCTCCTGGCTTCAAGTCCAAGGCTTTTTCCATTCAGAAGTAATTTTGGCTTCTGGCCTAATTTTCCTCATCTGTAAAAATGGGAGAATTTCTGTACCTTCTAACCCACCGCTAGTAATTTCTGAACCATGAGGATAAGAAAATCAGCCCCATCCCAACTCCTACCCCACAGGCACTCAGAAATGAAGAATCCTACCCAAAAAACTGTATCCCGTCCTTGGTTTTCTTTCTCTAGAGCAGTGGTTCCCAAACTTTTTTGGCCTACCGCCCCCTTTCCAGAAAAAATATTACTTAGCCCCCTGGAGATTAATTTTTTAAAAATTTTAATAGCAATTAATAGGAAAGATAAATGCACCTGTGGCTATCACTGCCTACCCTGGATTGCTCCAGCACCCACCAGGGGCAGTGGCGCCCACTTTGGGAATCGCTGCTCTAGAGCTTCATTAAATTTTTTCTTTCCATTTCCTTTATCTAATCAAACAAAAGGAAGGAGAATGAATGCCTTTTAAAATCTGGAGCCTTTTACAAACAGATCACATAGGCCATGCTAAGCACATTAATGATGTTTCTATGTAGAACATAGGGTTTAGGACTAGAAGAGAGGGAGAGTAACTTGCCCAGAGTCACCCCAACAGTAACAGTTTGGATTTTGGAATTCTGAATTCTGTCTAGATTGTGTGCTGCTTCTGTGTTTATTTTCTGAAATAAAATAGCATTTAAAAGCAAAAGGAAAGAAACAAGTTTGCCTGAAAGCTATGAAATCTTAAATTTAGCAAACTTCTTCTTTCCTCTGGATATAAGACTGGAAATGGCCGTATAGATAGAGATCAAAATCATCTCATTCTTGCCCTCAAGAAGCTTACTTACCCCTTAACTTAACTGGATAAAGAAATCAAAAACCAACTGAAAATAATTTTCAAGAAGAATGAATGATGTGAATGAAAAGTATTTACTTCTTACTGTGTGCCAAAGCTCTAGGGATACCAGTACAAAAGTAAGGCAGTCCCTGCTCTCGGGGCACTTACATTCTGATGGGGGAGACACCAAATAAGGGGGCCCGGGGTGGTCGAAGTCACAGGAGTGGTGATTGCCATGGGCTGTGGCAGCATGGAGAGGATTATAGATCTGGCAGTACTGTTGGGGGAAGGGGAGTGTATGACCATAAGCAGAGTCTGAAATAGGCTCAATAGAATGGACTGTGGGAGTTTAAAGCATCAATTGACCAATCAGAACAGTCCTAACACTCTGATGGCCTGTCTTAGACTCAGTACTGTTGGGGGGGCAGTGAGGCGGTTCAGTAGATTGAGAACCAGGTCTAGAGGCGGGAGGTCCTGGGATCAAATCTGGCTGTAGACACTTCCTAGCTATGTGACCCTGGGCAAGTCCCTTAAGCCTAGCCCTTACTGCCTTACTGCTTTTCTGCCTCAGAACCAATATTAAATCTAAGATGGAAAGTAAGAGTTTTTTTTGTTTTGTTTTGTTTTTAAATCAATACTGTGAATAGATTCCAAGGCAGAAGAAGGGCTAGGCAATGGGGACTAAGTGATATGCCAGCAGATTTGAACCCAGGACCTCTCCTCTCTAGGTCTGGCTCTCAATTCACTGAGCCGCCTCTTTGCCCCCTTGCGCTATATTTTAAAGGAAGTTAAATATTCTAAAAACCAGAGGTGAGAAGGGATTAGATTCCAAACCTGGGGGCCCGGGTTTGGCCGGAGGCTTTTAGGAATTGGGTTGTCCCCTCCCTTTTAACGTCCTCTTTGTTTCTGAGTGTGAATCCTCAGCCTCCGGGATTCTTCCCAGAGCTCCCTGCTCCCGAGGCTGCCCGGGGCAGAGACCCGCTCTGGAAGCAACCCCGCTTTCCTCCCCTAAGGGACCTGTCGTGACTGGCGACCCGGGAAATGTTTTTCAGGTGGAAAACATCCTGCTGCATGACCGAGGTCATTATGTCCTGTGCGACTTTGGGAGCGCCACCAACAGATTCCAGAACCCCCAAGCCGAGGGCGTCAACGCCGTAGAGGACGAGATTAAGAAGTAAGTCTCTTCCTCCCCGGGGACCGGGCACGGAGCTCACATCCGGGGCTTCTCTGGGGGCAGCGGGGCAGCGGGGACTGGCGGAGGTCTCTGGCTTCGTCGCCTTCATCTGCAAACCGGGACGAGGATCCTTACCCTGTTTGCCTCCCAGGGTTTATTTGAGGAAACGTTTCGTGTAGATTGTAAAACACAGGAGCCTGTTAGTTAGCGTTAGGTGCCGGTCAGCGTTCCCTGAGGTTCTCTGACTCCGACATTTAGAGGAGGGAGATCTTTGCGGGCTCGGAAGAGTTAGAGAACTGTCTAGGAGGAGCCAGACTTGAGTTGGGCTTTGCAGACCAGAAGAATTTGGCGGGAAAAGAAGAGAGCCTCGGCAGAGTTCATTTTGGGTTCCTCCTCCTCCTGCGGGTCATAATAGCCCCCATTTCTATAATCCTTGGAGACTGACAAAACCCTTTCCTGATAATATTTCTGTGTGATAGGTAGCACAAATATTATTATGCATCTCTTTTATAGATAGAAGAAAAAAAACGAGACCTCAGGAAAGTGAAGTGATTTTTCCAAAGTCTCCTAAGGAGCGAGCGTCAGAGATAAGATTCAAAAACAGGCTTCTCTTGGCTTCCCTTCCAGCCAGGGCTTTTTCTGCCTCCCTATGCTGGCTCCTAAGAGAGTTGGGAATCTGGATCTCCTTCTGCAAAAGTGCTGTGGCCTTCAGCTGCTGCCACTCAGTCGTTTCAGTCGCGTGTCTGAGGCTCTTCATGACCCCTTTTGAGGTTTTCTTGTCAAAGATACTGGTTTGGTTTGCCGTTTCCTTCTCCAGATCATTTTAAAGTTGGGAAAACTGAGGCCAACAGGGTTAAGTGACTTGCCCAGGGTCACACAGCTATTCAGGAAGATGAGTCTTCCTGACTGCTGGTCAGACACTCAATATCTGGCACCATCAAAGGACTTTATATTTTTATCTAATTAGAATTGCCTTCTTTCTCCTAAGTTTCTCACCTCTAATTCAGGCATTGACAGTCATTCGTTTGATACATGACATAATTACATAAGCTATTGTCTTATATATTTAATTATATTATATGTTATAGCATTATATAATAATAGTGTAATAAATTAACCTTAAAATTCACTCACTTCTAGACTTTTCAATACCATGAAAGTAAGTGTTCAGGTCTTCCATGGCCCCCCTCTAAGTTAAAACTATGCAGTCCCATCATACTTTATACTCCGGGCAATGGGCACATGGTGTAATGGGAAGAACAGTGGATTTACAAGCCAGAAGACCTAGACCCAGGAGGTTCTCCTATTCCCTGATTGTGTGACTTTGGACCAGTCACCTCACTTTTCTAAGCCCTGGTTTTCTTATCTACAAAATAGGGATAATAATACCCACCCTGCTAGCCATTTAGGGGGGGAAATGAAATAAAATTTCTGAAAGTACTTTGAAAACTAAAACATGCTAGGAGGAATGTGAGGTTTTGTGATGAAGGAGATGGTGTGGTGCAGTGGATAGTGCTAGATTGGGGAGTCACAGAACCTAGCTCTGTCATGTGCTACCCATATAAAGAAAGTTACTTCACTTCTGGCCTCAGTTTTCTTATCTGTAAAATGAAAGTATTCTCTAAAATGAGAGGGCCCTTGAAGGGTTCTAGCTCTACATTAGTGATTCTACTGAATAATTTTCACTGCTCATCCTCCTGAGCTAGAGATAGGGAGAATTGAAGCTACATTTGTTCATTTGTATCATTCACCTCTAACTGTTCATGATCCAATTCAAGGTTTTCTTGGTATCCCATATGGAGTAGTTTCCCATTTCCTTCTGTAACTCAAAGATGAAGAAACTGGGGCAAATAGTGTTCAATGACTTGCCTGGGGTCACATTCATTTTTCAGTTTTGTCTGACTCTTAGGGGGACCCCTTTTGGGGTTTTCCTGGCAAAGATATTGTAACGGTTGGCCACTTCCTTCTCCAACACATTTTGCAGATGAGGAAACTGAGGTAAACAGAATTAAATGACCAGATTTGATCTCAGGGATATGAGTCTTCCTGCCTCCAGGCCCAGCTCTCTGTCCACTGGACCACCTCTAGCTACCCCCAATAGAAGATCCTGCTTTTCACTTATGTATGTGGATCCATCTAGCCCCTCATATTTGTTTTTTTCCTACCCATGGACTGCTTGCTTATGCTGTCAGGGAAGGAGGTTCGTGGAAACTGCTCGCTGTTTCTCTTGCTTCTGAAGGGGGAGAAAAAGAGGGGACAGAAGGTAGAGGGAACGGGAGGGAGGAGAGGAGAGAGGAAAAGAGATGAGGTAGAGAGAGGAGAAGAGAGGGAGTTGGAGAGAAAGGGGAGGGGGAGAGATGGAGGTACAGAGAAGAGAGAGGGAGGGAGAGAGGGGGAAGACAGGGAGAGAGAGAGAAAGGATAGAGGGAGAGACGGGGACAAAAGAGAGAGGGAGGGGGAGAGAAGAAGAGAGAGGAGGAGGGGGAAAAAGGAAAGGGAGAGAGGAGAAGAAGAGAGAAATAGGTTGGGGAGAGATGGGGACAGAG
>NC_058131.1:182003420-182042815 GCF_016433145.1 Gracilinanus agilis | reverse complement strand
GAAGAGAGAGGGAGGGAAAGAGAGAGAGGGAAGAGAGAGAAAGGGGAGGAGGGGGGAGAGAGAGAAATGGGAGGGGAAAAGATGGAGAGGTACAGAGGAGAGAGGGGAGGGAAGAAGAGAGAGGAAGAGAGAGGGAGGGAAAAAGGGAGGAGAGAGAAAGAGAGAAGGAAAAAGGAAGAGAGAGGGTAGGGGAGAGAAAGAACCAATCAACCAGCATTTTTAAAATAACTCCCTCCTATGTGCCAGGCACTGTGCTAAGTACTAGAGATACAATCCCTGCTCTCAATGTAAACAACTTTGTAAACAATATAATTGGAGATAAGCAAAAGAGGGAAGTGTGTGTGATGAGATGCATGGGATGATAGAAATAGCATTAGATTTTGGAACTAAATCGCTGGCTTCAAGCTCATTCATTAGCCAGTCCCTTCATCTCCCCAGGCCTCAGGTGCCTCATAAATAATAGGGACAATAATATTTGCTCTCCTGGCTTCATAGCCCACTGTCACTGGAAAGAAAGCTGTTTAAAAGCTGATAAACAATAGAAATATAAATTGTGCTTGTGATTAAACCCCAGCTCCCAATGTATAAAGAGTAGAAGATGACTTATGAAAAGCGATGCAGGTGAAAGACACAATTTCAGTTAGTGAAATGCCCAACACTGGAATAATGAATGCTAGGGATTTACTTTAACTCTGTTTGCATCATAAGAAGTGGTGATAATAGCTCATTTCTATAGCACTTAAAGGTTTATAGACTTTCCCTATAGTCCATAAACGTGCACTTATTAAGTGCCTGCTGTATACCAGGCACTGTTAGTTGGTCAACAAGCATTTTTAAGGGCACCCAGGTAGTGCAATGGATAGAGTGATAGGCTTGGAGTCAGGAAAACTCATCTTCCTGAGTTCAAATATGACCACAAATACTTATTAGTGGTGTGACCCTGGGCAAGTCACTTAAGCCTTTTTTCCCCCCTATTTCCTCATCTTTAACATGAGCTGGAGAAGGAAACGGAAAACCACTCCTGTATCTCTGCCAAGAAAACCCCAGATGGGATCTCAAAGAGTCAGACACAACTGACTAATAACCGAACAATAAAAATATTCCAGGTACTGTGCTCTTTACTGAGATAATAAGGAAGGTAAAGCATAGTCCCTATCCTCGTGGAATTCCTGCTCTAATCCTGGAGCCAACATGAACAAATAAGGTGTATATACAATTAATTGAAGATAGCCAAGGGAAGGCGCTGGTATTAAGGATCATTAGGAAAGGCTTCTTGTACTGAAGAAAGAGATGAAGAAGTAGCCCTTGCCCGTAGAATAGCTTTACTGGGTGGTAGGGAGTACAAGTATTTGTTTTTATTGTAAATTTTATTGTAAATTTACAATATTGTAAAATATTGATTTTACAAATGAAGACATTGAGGCTCAGAGACTCGCCCCCTGATCAAACCACAGGTGCCGTTTATTTTATGAACTCTCACTCTCTCCTTTAATGCCTGTCGAGTGCCTCATGCCCGCTGCCCGAGCCTTCACCCCAAAGCCCTCCCAGGGCGGTCGCTGTCATCCCGCCAGGAATCCGCGCGTCTGCTTCGCCGCTCCCCAGGCGGCTGCACAGCGGAAGAAGGACGTGAATCTCTCCGACGTCCCCCGAGTCCCCCATGGACAAGCCGGTCCCACGCCGGCACCACCCTAACTTGGTCCTATCGCCCCTTCCACAGAGCATTTCTGTCCGTCTGAGGAAAGGGCTTCCGCAGCCTACATGTTGTAAAATATAAACATACTTTTGCCGTCCCAGGTTTGCAGAGCCCGGGAAGTGGGCGGGATGGCCATTTTTAATGAAATGACTCTTCTGATTGTAGGTACACGACGCTTTCCTACCGAGCTCCAGAAATGGTCAACCTGTACAGTGGCAAAATCATCACTACAAAGGCCGACATTTGGGTAGGTGTCGCGTGACCCGCGGGGGCGGGCCCCAGGTGCCACGTGGCATTTGGTCTTGCAGTCAGAGTTGGACTTAGACGGAGGCTCCTTTCCCCTTCCTAGTCTGTGCCCTGGGGATATGGCTCACCCCATTTATCTCCCCCTGGGGTTGAGGAAAGAGCTTTTTAACCCTGACTGTACCAGAGAGCTGGGAATGATTATTCTAATCTGCAGCTGCTCCCTTGTTGGGGTCTTCCTTTGTGCATCTGCAGAGCTGTCACTAGGACAGCGCGAATGGACCTCTGCGCCGTGACGCTGAGATGCAGGAAGCGCTCTCTGGAGTATGAAAACCACTGAGATAAACAGTTATTTAAAATTGGAAGGTACCACATTCCCAGAATTGTGAGTTGTGGCTCTGAGTACCCACAAACAGATGGCAGTATGGAACGGTGGAATAGTAGGGTGCTTCCTGGATTTGGAGTAAGAGGATCTCAGTTAGACCTGGCTTTGCTCCTTAGTGCATGAAAGACCTTGAACACATCACTTCCCCTCTGTATGCCTCAATTTTTTTGCCTCTAAAAATCAAGAGAGTAGACTGGATGACCCCTAGAGTCCCATCTAGCCCCAACAGCACTTACTGTCATTCAGGCATGTCCAATTCTTTGTGGCCCCCATGGACCACAATATCCGTGGCATTTTCTTGGCAAAGATGCTGGGATGGTCTGCTAGTTCCTTTTCCATTGGATTAAGGCAAACAGAGGTTAAGTGACTTGCCTCAAGCCACAAAGTTATTAATTAGTATCTGAGGTTGGATTTGAACTCAGGTCTTTCTGACTCCAGGCCTAGTGCTTTATCCACAGAGCCACTTGGTTGCCCCTCTAACACACCAGCCAACCTCCTACACGCCTGGAGGGAGGACTTAGAAAGAGCTCCATGGTCAGTAGTTATAGAGTGAAAACAATCTTTTTCCCCCTCTGTCTTTTAGGCCCTCGGTTGTTTGTTATATAAATTATGCTACTTCACATTACCATTTGGGGAGAGTCAGGTAGCCATTTGTGATGGAAACTTCACGATTCCTGATAATTCACGATATTCCCAAGACATGCATTGCCTCATACGTAAGTATTTCCATTTCCCAGATTTTTCTTGGTTTGTAACTTTTTCTGTCCAGGACTGAATTATACCAATGGAGAGCAGAGGAAGGGGGGGGGGGGGGGGAGAGGAAGAGGAAAGGAAAGAGAGAGAGAAAGAGAAAAAGAGAGAGACAGAGAGAGACAGAGAGACAGAGACAGAGAACACAAAAGGAAAGTAGAACTGGATTGATTGGGGGGGTGGGGTAGGAACAGAGAAGGTGAAATATCTTTCAAGCAAGGATTTCCAATTGCCCAAACATATCATCCTTGGGTAAATTTCCAAAGTATATTTACATGAATTACTTGAGCAGAAGTGTTGAAAATTTAAGACCTAGATACCATTAGTTAAAGTTGTTGTTGTTTTTTTTTTAACCCTCACCTTCTGTCTTGGAGTCAATACAATGTATTGGTTTCAAGGCAGAAGAGTGGTAAGCATAGGCAATGGGGATTAAGAGACTTGCCCAGGATCACGTAGCTGAGAAGTGTCTGAGGCTAGATTTGAACCTAGGACCTTCCATCTCTAGGCCTGACTCTCAATCCACTCAGCTACCCAGCTGCCCCCAGTTAAAATTTTTGAAGAAATCCTGAAGCAAAAGAATTCTGACTAGTTGTCCATCAAGGGGGTGAGACATTGGTCTTTGCAAAATGAGATGCTGCTCAAGTGAAGAAGTTAGCAGTTTAATGTTTGGCTTGAATATTTGACCCAGGCTAGCTTTAGCATCTAGCATTGCAGAATTACTTTTAATTCAACCAACATTTTTTAGGTGTGCAAGGCTCTGTGCTAGGTGATGAAAACATTTTTCTTTTCTATTTTTTTTAAACCCATTCCTTCTATCTTAGACTATATACTGAATATTGGTTCCAAGGCAAAAGAGTGGTCAAGGCTAGGTAATTGGGGTTAAATGACTTGCTCACATAGCCAGGAAGTGTCTGACATAAGATTCGAACCCAGGACCTCCCCTCTCTAAGCCTGGCTCTCAATCTACTGAGCCACCTAGCTGCCCTGGATGAAAGCAATCTTACTATTTTTTAGATTAATCTTTACGATTTGTTCTTGGGACATGGTGACCATAAAAATCTGTCAGTTCATGGCCAGGCTCCTGGCGATTAGCTATTTCCCTCCTAACTGGTACTCAGATGATAGAAATATATAGTTTCCCGTGTGCCTTTCTAGTTTGTCAGACCTTGCCCTTCAGTAGTGTGGCATTTAAGCATCCCTTTTGTGATAAAGCATCACTGGAGAACAACACTTTAAATTTGTCTTTTGACTTCTTTTTTTTTCTTAATTTAAAACTTTAAAATTTTTATATTTTTAAAATTTAAGTATTTTTCCATGGTTACATGTTTCATGTTCTTTCCTTCCCCACTTCCAGAGCCGACAAACAATTCTACTGGGTTATACATGTATTATCACGCAATACCTATTTCCATATTATTCATTTTTGTAATAGAGTAATCTTTTAAAAACCAAAACCCCACATCCTGTACCCATATAAACAAGTGATAAGTCAGATGTTTTCCTTCTGTGTTTCTACTCCCACATGTCTTTTGACTTCTTAACCTCTCCAAATACCCAAATGCATCATATATATATATGTTAAGAAAAAGATGGACGGGTATGCCCTTCTGAGAAAACAAAAATGGAAAGAGAGGTTTGACTCCCCCGTTCTCTGTTGGCAGGTCTCATTTAGGTAGAATTGTTAACTGGTCCTAGACCATGTGCTCGTTATCCCTCTGTGCTATATTGCGTATTCTAGGATGGTGTCAGCAGGAAGGACTTTGCTTTTGGTTGGAAGGGTTTCTAGTCCGTGGAAGGCACAGATTTGGCCAGGAGTAATTTTGTAACAGATCAATCTACTTTTGTTTTAACCTTGATTGCAAGTGAACAGAAATAAATAGAGAGGCATTGTGAAGCACATATGGGGTAGACTAATGAGAAACATAATCACATTTGCTTCATTGAAACTTCAGGGTTGTGATCTCAAGATTTACATTGATGATAGGGAATTATATTAGTCATCCAGGTCCTTGTTTGAATGGATCATTCTGATTGACTGAGCTCACGTCATCAAGGGATGATGTTATTGCATCCTTGAACCAAAAGTTCTCTCTGAGTCATTTTGTATCCTTAAAGGATGTTCCTTATTCATTAGGTCCATTCTTAAATCATTGAACTTGGATGTTACTATGCTCTGTGCACTTAGATTTAAGTCCCTAATAGCTTGAAGTTCAGACCTGTAATTTCTGGGTGACTTTTGTTTCTGAACTTTAAACAGATTAGTAGTACAAAATTCTTAAATTTACTATCATCAGATGTTTTGTTTTTCTTTACTTTGTATTATGTTACAATTACAATTATCTCAAGAGATTGATTCGGGGGTAAGAATATAAGTTTATTGATTATATCAATTTCATTGCTCAGGCCAGCATCATAAATGATAAAGAAATATAAGTCTCCATGGCTATCTTGCAACCAGGGGTAAACCCGAGTTGGGTCAGGCAGCTTAATAAATAGATTTTTAGGAGCTCATTATTTAACCCTCCCTGGAATATCCCAAGACCTCTTTAATTGGTAATAGATAATTAAGAGATGGTCTAGCTACCTGTCTACCCTTCCCTATCCCCATAGGTGGACAGGTTACATATGCAGGAAAAGAACCCTTGTCCCCTTCATTTATTAACCGAATTCTTTTAAAAAGGAAGACATTCTTTGGAATTCCTAAGGACAAAGAAAATGAGAAAAGCAACAGACTGGTTGGTATCTCAGATCCAGATCACAGACACAGAAATACACAGTAATTCTTCCTAATATATAAGAATTAATACAGTTTATGAAAAATAATTTCTCACAATTATGAACTTCAGTATGGACTTGTGATCACTGGTGAACATTCCCATAAAGAATGTCAATCTAACATTTAGAACAAGAAAGGGGATTTGGGAGGCATAAAATCATAAAATTGCAGAGTTATTAAATGACAGTTTGTATCATCTAATCAGATGGTGTCAAACCCAAATAGAAAAAACAAGGGTCACTATACTATACATAAGCATCTCTGAGGGCTGCGTAGTGATAAAAAAAAACCCATACATTCCTATATTAATTTTTTTGTGAATATTTTAATCTAGTTCAGGGCACACTTGGAATTATTGTGGGCTGCATGTGGCCCATGTGTTTGACATCTCTAATCCATTCCAAAGTATACCCACAGCAAGGACACCTATTATATCCCTGAAAATGGTTGTTTTAGCTTCCACTAAAGACCTCCAGGCATGAGGAACTCATTAGCAGCCCTAGGCCACCCATTCCATTTCTGGAGAGCTTTAACTGTTAGCAAGTTTTTTCATATATTGACCTGAAATCTGCCTCCCTAAAACTTCCACCCTTTAGGCTTAGTTCTTTCCTTTGGAGACAAACAAAAACAAGTCTAAATGTTCCAGAGAAAACACTTTCAGTGTGGAAGACAGTTATTGTGTCCCTCCTTTAATTTTTACTTATCCAGGCTTAAATGTCTTTAGTTTCTTCAACCAGTCTTTAGTTCCTTCGTATGGCATGGCACGGTTTCAAGTCCCTTCACCATCTGGTTACCCTCCTGCCTATACTTGGATTAGAAAAATCAACTTCACAGTACTGAATGGGGGAGGACTAGAGACAACAGGTTCTGTGAGAAAAAGACATGGAGGCTTTAGTGGAGTGTGAACTTAATAGAAGTCATTGGTGTGAGACAGAAGCAAAAAAGCCAATGCTGTCATAGGCTGAATTAAGAAAAGGATAATGTCCAGAGTGAAGGCATTAATAAGTTCTCTGCACTCTACCCAGTTAGGACATATATGGATTACTATATTCAGTTCTCAGCATCATATTTTAGGGAAAGATATAGACAAGCTGGACTGTTTTTAAGAGAGGGTGAATAGATGGTGAGATTACGGGACTACAGGAAAAAGATTATAGGCTGAAAGAGGCAGACATAGAGAAGAGAAGACTTAGTTGTCACTTAATAAAGAATTGTCTGCTGTAAGAGAGAGATTAGATTTATTCTGTTTGTCCCCAGAGGGAAGAGCTGGGAGCAGTGAGTGGGAGTTGCATTGAGACATTTAGATTTGATGTAAAGAACAATTTCCTTATTATACTGGCTACCCAAAAAATGATCTGGGCTGCTTCAGGAAAGAGTAAGTTCTCTTAATTTTAGAATTCTCCATCAGAGCCTGAAGGACCATTTTTGGGGTGTGTGAAAATGTTTTAGAAGGAATTGTTGTTCAGATGTAGATCAGACTCTTGCTTGGCTCCTGAGGTTCCTTCCAGCTCTTCAATTCTGTCAACCTCTCAGTATCCTCGTCATTGTCCCTTCTAAAATGTAGTTCTAAGAACTGGACTGAATGCTGCAAAAGTGACCTGACAATGGCAGAGTTTGACAGTATTGTTACTTTGCTCATTCTAGCCATTTTAATTATTACATTGAGCTTATGGACCTTTAAGGTATCGCTGCTTTTAAGCTGTCTTCCCCATTCTATGCTTGCACAATTCTTTTTTGGATCCAAGTATAGGATTTTTATATTTAATTTTATTAACTTCATCAACCAGTTTTAGCCCACTATTAACAGTCCAGTTTGGTATTTTCATTGATCTCATTCTGTTACAGTGATATATTATCCAGCACTTCCAGTTTTGTGTCATCCACAGATTTGATAAGGAATCTATAGAGGTGTGTGTATGTATGCATGTGTATGCACATGTATGTATACACATATGTATGTGTATATACATACATGTGTATGTATATATGTGCATACACTACCTTTGTAAATGATTGATAAACATATTCAACCAAAACCAAAGAATGTTCTATATTAGACTGTCCATCACCATTTTGGGGGGCTGGTCATTTGAATCAATTCTAAGTCTAACCATCCTGTCATCAATTCCTCATCTTTCCATTTTTGTCTACAAGAGTATTATGAGTCTTTTTTCAAATGCATGCTGACATCCAGATATACCCTGTCCTTGGCATTGTCCCTAGGACTTGTTTTTCATGAACTTTTAATGACTTCCAAATGAACACTTCTTCCCTTTCTGAGTATTCACAATCTAATCTCTTAATAATCCCTTCTGGAATTTTAGTGGAATTGACATCAGGCTGAGTGGACCATAGTTTGAAATATCTGTGCACTCTATTTTCATGGAAGGGGTGGCATTTGCCTTCCTAAAGTCCTATAGTACCTCTTCCACTTACCATGATAATTGAAATATCACTTATAGTATTGGTCCATTGAATAAGTTCTTCCTATCCTCTGTGCTCCATTTTCTCCAAGTCAGATAATTTAAACTCATTCAAGTCGCCTAGATAGTCCCTTACCAGCTCCCCCTTTATTTACAGTTTTGTTTTCCTATTTGCAATTATTATTCTATTGTTCCCAGTCTAATTATACTTCTTAGTTAAGAAAAAAGAACCAAATGTAAAAGTTGAATAATTCTGCCTTCTTCTGTGTCCCTTTCCATGTCTCTTTTCATCTTCCCCCCAAATGGTTTCTATAACTGGTCTTCCTTAACTATTAAAACTATGTTTCACCAATACTTTTTGTTCTTGCCTCACAGTCATTTCCTGATATATCTCGTATTCCATGTTCATGATCCCTTACTACTTTTGAGAGGAGAGAATTATTTTACCGTCTGATTCTGGGACCAGGACCCGTCATCACAATTAACCAGAGTCTGTCTGCCTTTGTGTTGTTGCAGTCATTGTATATTCTCCTGGTTCTACATCTGACACTGTATCAGGTCATACAGCTCTTCCCTAGCTTCTCTCTATTTCTCATATCCATTCTTTGTTTTTTTTCCAGACTGATCACATTTGGGAGTTCCCAGTGAGGCACTTGCTCCCCATTGCAGATTCTCACCTCTTCTGTAGCTGATAACCTTATAGAGAGACTCGTAGGGCACCGAGAACCCTTTTGTGACTTCCCCAGGGTCACACAGTTTGTTGAAGTCAAAAGTGGGACTTGAACCTATGTCAGATTCTGAAGCCAGGCCTTTGGTTCTCACGGCTTCTTACTATATCATAAATTTCTATTGCATTCATGTTCTGTACCTCATGCTGTTTGGCCAATCCTCAGTCAGTGGACCTTCACTTAATTTCCAATTTTCTGTGCTACAAAAAGAAATAATCCCTTTTCCTAGGCCTCAGCCCTCACCCCGAATTGCTCTTGGGCTTCCTGATGCTTAGTCTCCCATATTCTTCACAAATCCTCACTTCTTTTTTAGTCTCAGGACTCCTTAGACCTACTAGATCTTACCCAATCCATCTCTGAACTCTTTCCGGTGCTCTTTCCTCTAGTCTAGGATGCACATCGGACTATGCCTGGTGTGTCACAAGGGTTATTGCCTCCCAGGCTTCCTATGCTTTTCAGTTCACCAACTTTCAGAGTCACATCCATGATGATTCCCCTTGTTGCTTCTTCTACATTCTGACAGATGAAATAGCAGGAAAAAGTTACTCCTACTAATTAAAAGCCAGTAATCCTGTTTGAGTCTAGTCAGACCCCATTTCACCCAGTACTCATTAACTTTGTGTTTTAAAAATACTGTAATACCAACATCCATTTGTAGTCCTTTGTATTTTATGCATTTAAAAGCATTATTCTGAGAAGGGATTGTTGGGCTTTGCCAGTCAGCCCAAGGGCTCCTGGCATCGAGGTGAGTGGTATACTGAAAGAGATCTGGTCCCTAGCCAAAGGAGTCTACCCAGTAAAAGTTAACATAGTATGGTGTAAAGAGCCCTGGATTTGAGTCTTGCCCCTATAAAACTGTTTAGTTATGTGACTGTGGGCAAGCCATTTAATCTTTTTCTACAGATCAATAAAAAGAGGCTGAAAATATTCTATTTTGAGCTATGTGATCCTGGGCAAGTCACTTAACCACTGTCAGTGTTGGTTTCCTCATCAGTGAAATAGAGGTGATAATATCACTTACCTTTCGGTGTTGGTTTTGTTTTTTTAGAATAAAATGAAACAATATTCATTAAGCACTTTGCAAACCTTAAAATGTTATAAAAATACTATTATTATGAGGAAATAATTAGTTAGATGTTAAAATGCTATATAAAAAATACCTGACAAAAGAAAAACACCAGAGCTTCTTGAGCAGGGAGGGAAATGCCATGGTCAGCTTTAGAAATATCACTTTGGCAGCTTCTTAGAGAATAGATTAGAGAAGGGGGAGACTTTGATGCTTGGAGACCAATTAGGAAGCTATTATAGAGGTGATAAGGGTTTAAAGTGGGACAGTGACCATGTGAGTGGAGAGAACAAAGGAATCTAAAAGATTTCAGAAGTGGAATCAACTAAACTTGGCAATGGTTTGGTTTTGGGTTGTGAAGGAAGGGAAAGTTAACTCCAAAGTTACAAACTGTGGGTGCCTGGAAATATGGTGGTGTTCCCAACTAAATTAGGGAAATGAGCAGTTGGGAATAATTTGGAAAAAAAAATAAGTACTGATTTTGACATGTGTTTGAAATGCCTTAACAGACATGCCATTTGGAGATGTCCAGTAGGCAGTTGGTGATACAGGCCTGGAGTTTAGGAAAAAAGACCAAACTATAATTTAAGTGAAGAATTTGGAACATCCATGGAAGGAACAAAAAAAGGAGAAATAGTCTGAATCATGAAATAAATTAGAATAAGAAACTAATACTTAATAAGAAAATAATAGCTATCTTGATTAATAAAAAAGTCAAAGAGATTTAAAACCTTCATTTACATTTGTTAATCTTTTTCACCAAAAAGGCATTTAAATGGAAAAGAAACAATCCTTCTTTAAATAAATAAATACTAGAAGAGAAGAAAGAATTAGCACTAACAATCCCCAAAGCCAAGCTTTTAGAAAACTTCAACTAAAAAGGTGTCATGCTTCAGGAGATAATTGAGGCATTAATTAAAAAAAATCAAATCATGTTTGTTTTATTGATTACTTGTAGCAGCAGAAATATTAATACAAAAAATGTTGCTCTTTCCATACAGTATTAGCTAAAACAGAAAAAGATTATAAATGTCAGAAGACTAATCAAATTAATTTTTATAAAATCAAATATTAATTATTTGAATTTCCCTGCAAAAGAGAAGTTAATTGAATGAATTGAAAAAGAAAATCCTTCAAAAACTCCTTATAAGAAGCAAATTTACTGAAAAAAATTCAAAATCAGAAGTTTTATCTAAAAATATCAGTATGTAATTAAATTTTTTAAAAACCAGGAGTGGCAGCAGTGATATTAGATGTTGCCATTGGACCCTGAAATCAAGAAACTGATAAAAAATATATTGTATTATTATGCAGTGGCATATGTCTAATAATAATAGTAGACTGTATGTAGCAATTTTTGGTTTGTAAAGTGCTTTACTGTATATATTCCCTTATTTGATACAGTGACCATATAACATAGATGCTATTATCGTCCCTGTTTTATTAATAAGGAAACTGAGATTGATATTAAGTGACTTATTCTGTGTCTCAGAGCTAAAAGCTAAAGCAAGGTTTGAACTCAGGTCTTACGGACTTGAAATCCAAAATAGTATTGTGTTAATAAATAAGTAACTGCTTCATATAAATGTGTAGTCATTTATTTATATACACATGCATGTACCCAGATACTTACATACACACACAGAGGTATAAATAACTAAACAGTTATATTCATTTAAAAGAGTAGCAATACAAAGTGAAATAGATAAAATTCCTTCATACTCCAGGATCAGAAATATGACAAATCTAGTGAGAAGATTAAAAGCAATGAACTCACAAATTAATTTCATATCAAAGAGGCAGCCAATAACTGTGTGTGGGGAGGGAGGAACTAAAGCAAGGAACTACACGTTTTTTAGGGAATAGAATTGGAATTCTTATAAAAATAAATCATGCACTTGGCATACTAGATGTATGATGAGCTTAGAGTTTTACAACCTGGTTTCAGATTTTGCTTCTAATACTTCCTAGCTATATGACCTTGGGCAAATCACTTGACATCATCTGTAGGCCTCAGTTTCTTCATCTCTATAGAACCTACTTCATAGGGTTATTGCAAGGCTCAAAATGATGTCATGTACATAAAGTAGAACATATAAATGTCAAGTTTTTATTTTATATGCACAAGGAAACCCTAACCAAGTACAAAAAAATTATATGCAGATTTCTCTTTTATAGATTATAGTGTAATAAAATTAGAAATACCAGTAGCAATAAAAGGAAAGAAAAAGTGAAGAAAAAGTCTTTTTAAATTGTGTTAAGAATAACCAAGTTATAAAAAAAAAAAATTTTAATCGTAACATTAATGCTTCTAAAGTTCTACTTAAAACTAGAGCAATGATTATCTACTTTAATAAGAAGAGAAGAATGAATTAAATCTTATAACTGCATTCTCTAGAAAATTAACAAAGTAGTAATATATAGGATAATAATAATAATAATGATAATAAAAATGAAGAAAAGAGCAGAAAAATATAATGGGAAATGAGAAAACAATTGAATTAACAAATCAAACAATGCTATTTTAAAGAGTTTAAAAGAGTAAAATTTAAAGAGAGGGGGCAGCTGAGTGGCTCAGTGGATTAAGAGCCAGGCCTAGAGACTGGAGGTCCTAGGTTCAAATTTGGCCTCAGACACTCCCTAGCTGTGTGACCCTGGGCAAGTCACTTTACCCCATTGCCTAGTCCTTACCACTCTTCTGCCTTGGAGCCAATACACAGTATTGAAAGGAAGAGGAAAGATAAGTGCTTTAAAACAAACAAACAAACAAACAAACAAACAAACAAATAAATAAATAAACAACCAGGCAAACAATTAAATAAATGAATGAATGAATGAAATTTAAAGAGACCAATAAAATGAACAATTGGCAAATGTTTTTTAAAAACAAAAATAACCAAAATTAGAAACAGAAAAGGAAAGATCACAGCAAATGCAGAAACAACCAATAATGTTATTCAGTTCAAAGAGCATTTATTGCTATATGTGTCAGGTACTTTGATAGGCATGGGAAATTATACTTGAAACCATGTGCTAATAAAGGAGTAAAGAAATGGATAATTATTTGCCAAAATCATAAATAAAAAAACTGGCACAAGAAGTTAATAGCTTTAAGTAGTTCAGTCTCATAGAAAAAAATAAAGCAACTTTACTCCTGAATTATTACTTTTAACAAAAAATTCCTGATAAAATTTTTGAAAGAGAAATGATCACAGGTTATTACTAGATATTGAAAAACAATTGCATAGCGATTTGTGAAACAATACTTCTGATATTTGTAAGGGGTAAAAAGGGGTTTTGGTTAGGTGGATATTAAAAGGTTTGGTCATCAGGGAATTGAATAATTATCAATTTCCAATTAAAGAATAACCTCAAGTCAAAATGACTTTTATGGAAGTTTATTTACGAATGAGGAGAGGAAGAGGAAATAAGGAAATGAGAGAGAGGATAAGATAGGTTAAATTGCCCATCTTCAGATTTAATCTCATTATCACATATTAAATTTGACAAATGTAACACCTATATAGAAAAACCTGCCAGTTTTTCCAGTAAATTCACTTGAGTTAAATGTGAAATACAACATGCTTCAGTATATTTCAAAAATGATTAATCATGTAGTGGAATACTACTGTGCTATTAAAAAATAATGAGAAGAATGATTTCAGAAAAACCTGGAAAAACCTACATGAACTGATGCAGAGTGAAGTGAGCAGAACCAGAACATTATATATAGTAACAGCAATATTGTATGATGAACAATGTTAACAATTCTTAACAGTACAATGACCCAAAGACTCAAGAAAAAAAAATGCCATCAGCTTCCAGAGAAAGAACTGAGAGTCTGAATACAGAGATATACTATATACTTCACTTTCTTTTTTCATTTTTGTTTACTTGTTTGAGTTTTCTTCCACAAAATGACTAATATGAGAAAATGTTTTATAGTATTGCACATGCTTCCACTAATCTCTTATCAGATTGCTTACCATCCCCCTTGGGGAAGAGGGAGGGCTCAAACAAAAAAATAATAAAAACCAAAGATTCTTTTTCATCAAATTAAAGAAAAAATAAAATGTGAAATTTAAAAAAATTATTAATTATGAAAAATTTCAAACCAGATATACAAGCTTGATTAAATATTAGGAAAGCTATCAATCTGAAAAAAAAATCAGCCTGAAAATCTTTAAAGATTTAAATTTAAATTTAAAATAGGATATGTATTTTATTTTAAAGGTAACTGGATTGGGAGTCACAGAATCCCAAGAGTGGAAGCATAGAGGCCATTGAACCTGATGCTTTTATAGTTGAGAAAACTGAGCCCCAAGAGTGGTTACATGACTTACCCAATATCTTTTATCTCATAATTAACTGAGGCAGAAATCACACTGTGAGTTTTTCCTAAGTCCAAGTCCAATACATTATTCCAGTCCAAACAAATGGGTTCTGGTATTGATTTTGCCACTTACTGGCTATGTGATCTTTGGCAAGTCATTTCTTCCAGGACTTGTTTTTTCCCGTCTTAAAATGAAGGAGTCAGATTAGAGAGCCGTCTTCTCCTTCCTGTTCTAAATCTTTGATTCAGTGACACTGTGAAAAGTCCTTTTTCCAGCTCTCATTTTCCTTATCTGCAAAATGATAATATTGGGCTAGATGATTGCTAAGGTCTCTTGCCATTTTAAAATTCTATGGGCCAACAATTTTAGGAATATGGCAATTGCAACTTCCTCCCCTACCTCTGATTTCATTGGCAATAGGAGTTCCTGGTGAGGATCTTTTTCTAACAGTGGAAAATGGGACACTTTTGAAATATATAATCTTAGAGAAGCCATTCTCAAAATGTAGTCTGCAGATTTCTGGGGGTCCCCCAGAGCCTTTCAGGGGTCTGTGAAGTCAAAATTAATTTTATAATAATACTAAGATGTTATTTGCCCATTAAAATACTTCTCCCCTTTCCAACTACATATTTTTGTGAAGTTAGGTTTTCTTTACACCTTAACCAGAACAATATCTCAACAAGATTACATTCAGAAACAGGTATGAGAGTCCAGTGGTCTTCTATTAAGTTGGATGTGAAAGAGTTTTGAAAAAAAAATTTTAAGATGCCACATTTTTCTCATTTTTTGTTTTATTTTGGAAAATATATATTTTTCGGGCAAAGTTATTTATATTCATATAATAGGTTTATTATTTTAAATGAATCAAAATAATTTTTATAATCAGTTTTAATTTCTAATATGGAAATTTTAATAGACAACCAATATAAGCAAAGGCTCTTTGGATTCCTCAATATTTAAAAGTATAGTGGGGTCCCAAGGTGAGCAAATTTGAGAACCACCATCTTAGAGAGTTGCCTAGATATATCAGAGGCAGGACTTGAATTCAAGTTTTCCTGACTGGCCTGCTGTCTATTATATACTCTCCTGATTTTTAGATAAAATAAGGGTCAGAAAAATAAATTAAAAGGATTAGTATTCAATATTTTGAATTCAAGATTAAAATAAAATTCTCAGCAGCTGGCGTGATATAGTTTACCAGGAAAATCTATCAGTCTCCATTGAAGCTAATTGAAATGGTAAGTTCAGCTGAATTTTGTAGTTGAAAGAGAATTGAATTTGGAGTCAAAAAGATGTACAAGACTACACCAGCTGTATATAACCTAGAAGAACTCACTTCATCTCCAAGTGCCTCAAGCAAGCCTCTAAGACTTTATGTTACAGACTAGCTGCCAGTCTTTATCAGTGGTGAGAATTTCTCATGGGGTTTCTTGTGCTGCTGAAATCTCAGGTTTTGTCCAAAAAGGTTACAAGATATAGGATAAACCCACAGAAATAAAACTGGAAACATTTCGGTGTTCACACATAGCTCAGATCAATGTGGCAAAAATGGCAATCTTTTTTAATCGGTCATTTTCAGTTGTGTCTGACTCTTTGTGACTCCATTTGGGGTCTTCTTGGCAAAGATACACAAGTGGTTACCATTTCCTTCTCCAACTCATTTTACAGATGAGGAAACTGAGGCAGACAAGATTAAGTGATTTTGCCCAAAGTCACAGTGCTAGGAAGTATCTGAGGCCTGATTTGAACTCTGATCTTCCTGAATAGGCCTGATACTCTACTGTACCACTTAGCTTCTTCACCCAATGGCATAATAATTTCTCGATTTTATATATAATTTTAATCAGCACCATTTTCCAAAACAACTGGACAAGATCTTGAGAAAATTTATGTGGCCAACAGCATCAAGAAGTACCTCAAGAAAAACAAAAAGCAGAGACAATTAGACTCCTGATTTTAAAGTATTATCAAAAACATTTGTCATTAAAACTAACCTGTTTCGGGCAATAAAAAGGAATGGAATAGAATAGACTTGTCAGGAATAGAAAAAATTGTACACAAAGGATTAATGTTTGATAAACTCGAGGGAAATAAAAACTGTGGAAATGATTCATTATTTAATAATGATTGTCAGAAAACCCAGGTAGCAGTATGGCTGAAAATTAATTTAGCACCTCACCACACACCATGAACCATAATAATTTCTAGCTAGATCATAGACTTAATCATAAAAAGAATAACAAAAAAGACTGAATAATAAATGTATCTCAACTATGAATGAGACATGAATGTTTATCTTTTAAATAGATTGAAGTAATTATAGCAAGAAGGTGAATGGATTTGATTTATAAAAGTCTATACAGCAACAAAAATAACTAAGATTTTTTAAAAATTATGAAAAATATTCAGTGATTTATTTCTATTTTATTGTGCTGAATTCAATACCAGTAAACAACACAGTAAAATAAAGATCATTTCCATATATAACGTAGAACAGAAGAAGTTATATGTGAAATTCCCATTACAGAATAGTTGCTTTTTAAAAGTAAATCGTAAATTCAATATGTTACTTTCAGAGCTATTCTGCTTATCTGTGGTTCCAACTGAACTTCCTTCTATTCTCTTCTATGTGTTTGAAAAGTTGTTCTAATGATTTTTTTTATGTTGTTTTTTTTTTTTAAGGAACCTTTTTGCTAGTTTCCCTATCCTATAATCTATATTCTTATATACAGATAAAGTATTATCTAACTTCCTTAGGGATCAAAGATATTAAAATTAAAACAACTCCAAGGAACCTAGTGAGTGATGGAGAAGCTGCCACACTCATGTTATTGGTGAAATTACAAACAGCTGGAATCATTTTAGAGTCCATCCTCCCTATATTCTCTAAGTGTTCTTAAAATAACCACAGCCATCAACCGAATAATCTGATAATTGAAGATATATTTTAAATATCACAAAATAGAGGAACAGGACTACCTGTTTCAAGATATTGATAGAAATATTATTTGTAATTGCAATAATCTCTCTACCATCTGATGTCTAACAATTGTTTAATGGCAGAACAAGCTAATGGTATATCAACTTAGTGAAATATTATACCACTTAGATTATATTTAAAGAATATAAAAAATGGAAAAAAGATCCATAAAATAATCATAAGTGAGGAAACCAGAACCAAAATATAAGCCTTCTGGCTATGGAAATATGAAAGGAAAATATGTGTACATAAATAACAGTGTGAATGGGCAAAACAAAGGCAGCCTGAAATATCAGAAAAGGTCTTGCAAATGAAATTTAAGACAAATCAAATTGCATCATGGATTGAATTGGGGAGGGAAAATTTTCCTTCCTTCCCTTCCCTTCCCTTCTTCTTCCCCTTCCTTTTTCCCTTCCCCTTCTTCCCCTCTCCTCCTCTTCCCTCCCTCTCTTTTAATTTTCCCTTTCCTTTTCCTTTTCCCTTTCCTTTCTTTTTTTCCTTTTCCCTTTCTTTTTTCCTTTTTCCTTTCCTTTCTCCTTTCTCCTTTCTCCTTTCCCCTTTCCTTTCCATTTCCTTTTCCTTTCCTGATCTTGAGTTCAAAAAGACCTAATGATTAGGTATCCGGTAGTCCTTTCCTTTAAAATAATTGGGGATTTAGGGTTTGAACTTGGTTCTACGGTGGGAGCCATAGCATGGAGCAGTGGGAAGAGCACTAGACCTCTATTCAGAAGACTTCTGACACTGACTATGTGATTTAGACCAAGTCACTTCATGTCCCTGGTCCTCAGTCTCCTCCTAACCTCTTTTTAGTTTTTAACTCTTGTTTGATGATCACTTCTTTGGCCTGTGAGCATCGCCTTGAGGAATCGGAGCTCACTTCACTGATGACACGATGACCTCGCCTGGGAATTCTCCCACTGATTTATTAAACAGAATTTAGGTTGTCACTAGTTACTGGTACGGGTTAAGCTGGGCCCCAGGTCAAAAGAAATTAATACAAAATTCTGTGACTCTGAAGTGAAGGGTATAAGTCACAGGGGATGGTCTCATTTAACAGTCCTTCCATTTGAATGGGCAAGAAATTCTGGACAGCAAGGTGGGGCAGTGGGTAGAGTGGCAGACTTGGAGTCAGGAGGATGGAGGATGTGTCTTCCCAAGTTCAGATGGGACCTCAGACACTTACCGGCTGGGTAACTAGGCAGACCCCTAATCCTGTTTGCCTCAGTTCCTCCTCTCTAAAGTGAGCTGGAGAAGGAAGAGGCAAACCACTCCCAGATCTCTGCCAAGAAAACCCTCCCATGGGGCCAGGAAGAGTGAGATGTGACTGAAATGACTGAACAACAATTTTTGAGTAGAGCTGGTGTGGATAATAACCAGTACCTTGCCGTAAACTCAGAGGAATTCTCTGGGAGAATATCAGCTGGTATAATTATTGTAAAATTATTTAGATACTTAGAAGAGTGGTCTCAAGATCAACCAGAATAGCTTCAAATGCTCAGAGGTAATTGTTCATTGTTAAAACTGAAGTGAAGATCCTTAAAATTAAAATTGTAACTGGTCTTTGCTTCCGGTCTCTCCTTTTCCAATCTACATTACATACTTTTCTTATCCCACTAATCTTCCTGAAACATCCTCTCATTTTTCTACTCAGAAAATATAATAAAATCCAAAGGCTTTAATGTGACTTCCAGTGCCCTCGTAATCAGATATCTAGGCCTTTTGCTCATTAGCCCCCTAACACAAGCCCTCTGTTCTTGCCAAGGCTCCTGAGCTCTTCCTCTTTCCTGGAACACACACTGTATTCCTCCCCCCATTTCCCTACATATCTGGCTCAAGTCCCACCTTTATAAAAAGAAAGGCTTCTCGACTACTCCAGCCAATTGATCTTCCCCTTCTCTGAAATTCAATAGTACTTATTATCGAAACCTCATTTTTGCATTTAATCATATATTGTCTTGCATTGATTTAGTTGCTTCATGAGCATGTCTCTTTCCTTCACAACTAAATTGCAAGCTGGACATTTTTAGTCTTTTTGAATAGCCTTTAGTATCTAGCATATTGCTAAGCACTGGTGTTCAATAAATACTTGTAAAAATCAATGAAATACTGAGCCTTATCCAGCCTGATAAATGAATATGTGTTCAATAAAAAATATGTAGTTCTACATTTATTATTATAATATTTGTATATAATAAAATGCTATTTGAAAATAATGTAAATACTATTTGTATTTATTTGTAAAATTTGTAAATACTATTTGTATATAATAAAATACTATTCGTAAAAAATATTTGTAACATATAACGGATCATACTCTAAATGTGTGCCTAATTTAAATGTAAATACTTTTTTAAAACTTTTATTACACCAATGGATAGATATTTTTTTTTTTACTTTAAACCCTTAACTTCTGTGTATTGTCTCATAGGTGGAAGAGGGGTTAAGGGTAGGCAGTGGGGGTCAAGTGACTTGCCCAGGGTCACACAGCTGGGAAGTGTCTTGAGGCCGGATTTGAACCTAGGACCTCCCGTCTCTAGGCCTGGCTCTCAATCCACTGAGCTACCCAGCTGCCCCAGGATAGATATTTTTTAAAAGGAACTATATGCACCATGGGCCTTTAAAAATAATATAATCCAAGTTACTCTTTGGAACTGAAAAAATATATAAATTATTTTACAACTCATATAATTATTTTTAATTTGGGGTAAAACACTAATGACCTTTAAAAATGTAGCACAGAGAGGCAGCTAGGAGGCTCAGTAGAGAGAATGCTAGGCCTGGAGATGAGAGGTCCTGGGCTCAAATGTGACCTCAGACACTTCCTAGCTCTTTGCCTCTGGGCAATTCATTTAACTCCAATTGCCTAGCCCTTATTGCTCTTCTGCCCTAGAATCAATTCTAAGACAGAAATAAGGGTCAAAACAAAATGTATCACCGTATCGCCATATTCAAGTTAACTTTTGGAGTGTCTGTTTACTGCTAAAAAGAATTCGTGATAGAGGTGGGCCTGAGAGTGATTGTTGCAACAAGGAACCAAAAAACAACAACAACAAAAAAAACAACAACCATCCATTGAATTGTTCCTCACTTCATGCTGAGTTATAGCTTCAGTTTTGGATTATACAATGCACCAGCACATAATTTGATTTATCTTTTTCCTATGTCTATTCTATGGCAGAAGTTCTCAACCTGGAATCTTTGAACTTGGTTTTAAAATATATTTTTATAACTCATTTTGATATATTTGATTTCCTATGTTACTCCATGTATTTTATTATATACATTTAAAAGTGGTATTCCCACATGAGGTCCACGAGCTTCACCAAACTGCAAATAGGGGTATGGGGTATATGATACAAAAAAAGGTTTTATTTTTTTCAATTATTTCTTCCTGTTTTTACATCATATTTTATGAAATACTGATTGGGGGCTGGGAAAGCTCTATATTTAGGTCTTTATAGCTATAAAGCCAATTAGTGATGTTTAAAGATTGGGACCTTTGGAATTCAGAGAGTTATCCCTCAGTGTAGTAAGAAAACCTCCCCAAATGGGGTCACCCATCATGCCCTCCACATTTATAAGTCATCTTCAAGGATAGCCTGCTGGATCAGGGTTTCTTATGTAGCAAAGCAGCTGCTTCCCTATAATCTGCTGAAAATAAGTCCATGGCACAAGCTCTTCTGTTTTTGGTCAAATTTGTGGACAACATGTATGTGGGAGCAGTAGCTCCCATGTTGGAGGAGGGAACGGAGGACCAAAAACAACTTATTAAGCTGGATGATTCTTGTCTTGAGTTCTGATGTCTTTAGTTCAAAGATTTAACTGCATATGTAGTTGGGAGACATAGAAGTTGATGTAAAAAGTCTTGGAGGTTTTCATGAACTGTAGCCTCACTATGTGTCAACAGTATACTGTGGTAGCCAAAAAAAAAAAGTAATAAACTATTCAGCTTTTTCATAAAATACAGCATATAGAATGAGGGAGGTGAGTGTCTCACCATATTTTGTTCTGGTCCCATCCCAACTGGAGGGTTGTGGTTGGAAGAGGGCGCCCAGGACATTTGGGGGAACAGAGACCATGTGCATATGAGGTTAGTTTTAGGATATGAGTTTTTAGTATGGAGAAGGAATGACTTCAAGGGAATCATAATAACTATCTTTAAGTTCTTCAAGAGGCATAAGATTTGTTCTACTTTACCGTAGATGGCAGGACTTGAAACAGTGGCTAGAAATGACAGGGAAGCATATTTGGCCTCACTATAAAGAAACTTTCCTTAATAATTAGTGCTGTCCAAAAATGGATTGAACTGCCTTGGGAACAAATGGTTCCTGGCCATTGGCATTCTTCAGTCAGGGATGGATAACCACTTGTCAGAGATGTACATGATTTCTGAGTTCAATTATCTATTATGATCTTTTCTAGATTTGTAGAGAAAGATCTAAAGAACTAAGATAAAGACAGATGAACTCTATTAGAAAAATAAAATTAAATATAAAAGCTGTTTATTAGTTGTAGCAGGAAATAACAATCAGCAAATTCATGAATCAGAGTTTTGGTTATGATTCTGCACAAAGAATAACAATAACTATTTGTTTGCCTAAGTGAGAACATATAGCCCAGGTATATCAATAAGCAAAAATGTTTGCTTAATCTGGATCCTTGCTTTGAAAGGCAAATTATGTGAAATTCTGATATCTTTGATAAAATTTAAATATGTTACCATTAACTAATGGTCACTAGTGAATGTAAATCATCATATTTGAAAAAGTAAAATAATGAGGCTTGAAAACAGAATGCTTATGACTAGATTTCCTGTATTTGGTTTTGTTTTGTTTTTCCTATTGAGAACATGAGCTGATGTTACATACATTTAATTAAGAACTCGCATCATTTTGCAACCTTCATGGAGGTTAAGTCCACTAAATGATAATGCACTACTGTCAATCCCGATACTGGCTTCCAGTAATTTCATATATCCATTGATTACCCTATGTGAATGGAAAATTGCTTACCACATTGTGAGGAACAAAAGGGAAAATTACCTGAATATAATTATTTTGCCCTATGTAATAACTGTTAAATGCTGTTTGTTTTAGGGTATATGTTGGAGCCAGACCCTGACAAGAGGCCAGATATCTATCAGATCTCGTACTTCTCATTTAAGCTCGCCAAGAGAGAGTGTCCCATTCAGAACGTTCAGGTATGTGAAATTGTTTCTCTTAGAGTGGAGCATCCTCCTATTAACAGGATGTAGTTCCAAGGAGAACACTGGACATAAATAAGCCTTCTGACTCGAGGTCCAGATCCCAGAGCTAGTGGTCTAGATAAGTCCCTTTAACCATTGTGATCCTGAATTTTCCCATCCCTACCTCACTAGGTGATGATGAGGAAGTGATAATAAATCGGCCTTGTAATGGCATTGTACTCATGTAGTGTGTCGTGGAGTCAGGGTGCCTGGGTGCAAGTGCTTTCTTTGGCACGTAGCAGCCGTGTGAGCCTGGGTAAATCCCTTTACCTGTCAGTGTTCAAGGCAGCCATTCAGTTGCTCATCTAAATTGATAGAAGGCATGTCCTCATCGGAGTGTCCTTTCCCTATCTTTAGTTTTAGAGAATAACTCTTCTAGCACAGTTGACTGTAGTCCCACTGGCTTAAAGGTATTCATTTGGGATGGCTTCAATCAGCAGATTGAGTTGACAACTTGGGGCAAAGACAATAAGCAGGGAAGGCAATGTCATGTAGCCCGGCACATCCTGGTAGTTGTTGGCTCCCTTTATTGATCTCATTCCCCTTCATAGTAGTGGACCTGTTGATTTTCCTTTTGCTTTTGGTTACCATAATTTGCCTGAGCCATGGGAACTAGAGGCAGTAGGGAATAGAAGAAAAGACAACAGATTTGGAGTCAGAGGTTCTGGTTCAAATCCTAGCTTTGCCCCTGATTACCTTCATGATCTGTGGCAAATCACCTGACCAGCCTCAATTTCCTAAACTTTGCAATTGCCTAAGCACAGGAGAAATTTATAAATCATTGGAATTAGAAATTTCTCCTGGGCTTAGGAATTCCAAACTCCGTACCTCATAGCTTCCAGAGGTTAGTTTCTTTCCTTTTTTGAGCTCAATATTTATAATGATCCAGGTCTTGACAACATTTGCCAAATGTCATTTATTGGTGTGATATTATCACATAGCAGTCTCCAATATTGAGAAGGCAATGTGGCACCATAGAAAGAGTTCTAGATTTTGAGTCAGATCACTTATGTCCAAATCCCTTTTCTAGATCTACTTTTCCTTAGCTTTAATAAAGGTATTCAATTTTTGAGCTCTAGGATCCCTGAAAATTCTTTCATTCTATTTAAAACAAATCAGCCCTTCTATCTCTTAGTGCTTGAATTGTAAATGTGTACAACTAAAATAAGGGATACTATAAAAAGAACTTTATTTGTCTACAGTTTGTTGTTATTGTTAGCCTTTTATCATTCTGTAATTAGCTCTCTCTGTACATGCAGATAATGAGCAAAGATCAAAATTGGTACAAAACTGGTAGAAAGAAAAATGACCTTGGTCTCTGGAGCCTCAGCCCTCCATCCTGACCTATTTAAAAACAATTTATTGATAAGGAAAAATGGCCTATGGATAGAGAATTTCTTAGAGAAGTTTAACCAATATAAATTAATTGCCATAATGAGGAGACTAAAAGATAATAAAAATCACATAAGGTATCAGGTACTTGACTTTCTTGCCAAATGGAGAGAGAGGTAGCATCCAAGGGTGGAAGTGGTTTGAAATATAAACTCTTTTGCAAAATCTTAAAGAGAAGCTGATGAAAAATCATAAGAAAAGAGAAACAAAGGAGAATAAAAATAATCTAAAGCAAGCTTTGTAAGAAACCTAACTAAGCAAAACAATTCTGAAGACATTTAAGGAAGAGGATGGAAAGGCAACAGAAAAAATGGAAAAGATTTTTATGACACTTTTTCACCATCAAACTAAGAGCCAGCACACTTGGACTCTTTGCAGTCCTGAATGGGTTGATGGATGAAGCAGAGATAGTATTAAAGAGGGCAGTGGTGATTTTTTTAAAAAAATCTAGATTCATTGAAGTGTACATAGAAAAGATAACACAATTTTGTGGACATTGAGAAATCAATTCACAAAGGTGATCTGAAGAAGGGGAAGATAACTTGTGAGGCAGTTAGGTTATTCAGTAGATTGAGAGCCAAACCCAGAGATGGGAGATCCTAGGTTCAAATCTGGCTCCAGACACTTTCTAGCTGTGTGACCCTAGACAAATCACTTAAGTCCCACTGCCTAGCCCTCACTGCTCTTCGGCCTAACCAATACACAGTATTGATTCTAAAACAGAAGTTGAGAGTTTGAAAAAGAGGGTAAGATGATGCCCAAAGCACAGAAAACCTTAATAATGAAAAAAAAACTGACTACAATTACCATTGACCTAGACCTTCACACCTACTTTCACATCTATATAAATTTTTTATTAGAATGACTTAAGTTTTGAAACATTTTATATATATTCACCTCCCAATTAAGTCTCACTTAATTTCCACTCTGCAAGCTCATCAAATTGACTGCAAGGGGGCAGCTAGGTAGCTCAGTTGATTGAGAGCCAGGTCCAGAGACATCTGTTTTTCAAATCTGGCCCCAGACACTTCCTAGCTGTGTGACCTTGGTCAAGTCACTTAACCCTCATTGCCTTGCCCTTACCACTCTTTTGCCTTGGACCCAATACATTGTATTGATTCCAAGATGGAAGTAAAGGTTGAAATAAAAAAGCACATCAAACATATCTTTGATGAATTTATTAGTAGGAAACATAAGTAGTTTTTTAATACAGTATTCCATAACCAACCACATCTTTACTATCACACAGTCAACCAAAATAATATTTTATTGTGCTTATTGTCTGTTGATTATTAAAAAGCATTTGATTCAGTAAAATAAGATGCCACCTTAAAGATTTTTCAAAAAAAGTTTACTCCCATGCATACATAGATAACAATGACCATATCATCATTGGGATCAAGCAAGTTGTAAAGCAGAGTATGCCCATCCTAAAGGTGTTGCCATTGTTATGGAGGAGACCTAGCACAAACTCCAAGTTGAAGTGAGATTCCCTATGGACATAAGGTCCTCCAGATCTTTTTGTGGGGGACACTGAACTGAGGTGAGCCTGAACACTATAGGACTCCCTGGAAGAAATCTATAAGGGGACAGCTGGGTAGCTCAGTGCATTGAGAACCAGGCCTAGAGACAGTAGATCCTAGGTTCAAATCTGACCTCAGGCACTTCCCAGCTGTGTGGCCCTGGGCAAGTCTCTTGACCCCCATTGCCTACCCTTACCACTCTTCTGCCTTGGAGCCAATACACAGTATTGACTCCAAGATGGAAGGTAAGGATTTAAAAAAAAAAATCTATAACCATTTAAAAGAGTTGTCTAACCATCCACATAAGGGAAACCTAATACATGAAGAATTCCTGTTGTCTAAATTATGACTTGCAGTTAAATGGACAGCAAGGTCTCTTCCTCTCCAATTTCTTTCCTTTTTTCTCTCCTTTCCCTTCTCCCCCTTCTCCTCCCTCTCTTCCTCTTTTATATCCCCATTCTCTCCCTTCTCTCAACAGAGTTCAAAAGGGCAGTGAGTTGGGTCCGGAATTAAACAGGAATAGGGAGGGAGCAGGCTAGATTGCTTTGATAAAAGTACAGAGCTTCTTTAATGACTTCATACTTTTTCCAGAAATAGCCATTTTTTAATACCAATATCCTACTGGTGACTTTGTATGCCTGCAAGTCATGGAACACATGGTTTCCAAAGAATAAAAATTTAGTATTACAGAAAGGGCATTGGAGAGGTTCATAAGAGTTGAGAGTTGACTGTATCAAGTAAAAATAAGAAATTATAAAAAAGAACCAAAATAAAGCATACCGTTAGAGAAATGTGTGATCAAAAAGATGGCCCAATTCCATTACTAGCATGAGAGCTATATTACTAGAATGAGACTGAACAGTTCATGTGCCCTACTGATATGTTGTCCATGTGAGATGAAATTAAGGAAGACCACTAGCATACTGAGTTGGACCCCTGTGGCAAATCTAAAAACATGGACAAGAATTCTATAGGTTGGGCAGGCATAAATGGGTTTCCATCTGCATCTTTGGGGGAAGAATTTACATTGATGAAGTTCTAGATCCATTTGAGCCATCAACCCATTCTCCTGTTCAGATAGTGATAGGCTCAACAGTGGCAATCTTTACCATGTGTTCAAAGTAATTTGGTATTTATTCAAATTAGAGTTTGTCTCCAAAAAATATGGAGACTAAATTGATTGACAACTGAGTTGTGCCTTTCAGCTCTCAAAGTCAATGAGAGACAGCAGACAGCATGATCCCATGAGGTATGATAGAAAGCATACTAGACTTTGTATCAAAAGTTCAACACCGGTTGACATTATGATATCACTTAGTTGTATAATCATGGACAAATCACTTAATCTTCCTGAACTCCTCAATGTGTTTGTCTATATTACAGGGATGATAATAGACTACTTTCCACACAGGACTGTTTTACCAAAAGCCTTTCTGTTTCTAGAGCAGGTGAATTTGTGCTTGTTGGTGAAGTCAAGTGGATTTTATGGATCACAAGCCATTACTAACTACATTGGTGCTTTGAACAACGACAGCTAATTCTTACTGAGCAGTAGATTAATTAGGATCATTCAAGCTCTTTAGATTCCTTCTAGAATTCCTCATAGCATTTGAGCTAGAAAATTGACTCCAATTTTGTGTCATAGCCAAGGTCAAAGCAACTTGTTCTTCTAGTCTTAGCCCCATTATTAGAGTCTAAGTTCCTTCCTTAGAGGTATGGCCAACCTGTCCCAAAGGAGCATTTTTTTATAACTTGACTTCCTTGAGATCATACAATAGAAACAAAGTACATAGATTTCTTCCAGGGAGTCCTCTAGTGTTCCAGGCTCCACACAGTTCACTGTCATCCCCAAACAGATCTGGAGGACCTTATGCTCATAGGAAATCTCTCTTCAGCTTGTAGTTCGTGCTAGGTCTCCTCCAGTGCCTAACCCTGGCAAGAGAAATATCATATGCTCCTACAAAGGCTACTGTCTCCTCTTCTGTTGCCATAAGTTTCAGTCCAAGTTAATGGGAGGAATGAGCGTCCTTTCTCCAGAGACTGAGATCAGAAGAAAGGTATTGGGTCATATATTTCCTATCAACCATTAGTCAGAATAGTTATTTTGTTCTGCTATGTCTGTTGCCCACAAAGGTGCATGGCATTTTACTGCTCTGTATTGTCCTGATGGTTTGAAGGTCATTTTGTTCTCTTTTTTTTTTGTTGTTTGTTTTAATCCATAGAACTCTCCCATCCCTGCTAAGCTTCCAGAACCAGTGAAAGCCAGTGAGGCAGCTGCTAAAAAAACCCAGCCAAAGGCCAGGTGAGAAGTTAAGCACACTTCATGCCCAATGGGAATGGGCAGGTTGAGAATCTACCCCAGAATCAAGTTGGGGAGGGGGACATTTGCAAACTATAGGATACTCTAAGATCATGTTGGTGAACCAATGGCACGCATGCCAGAGCATGCCGGAGGAGGCAGCTCCCTTTCCCCTCTCTGTGCCTGAGGACATGCCTCACTTCACCTGCCCAGAAGCTTGATGGGAGCACTTTCTCCTTCCCTTGTCTGGGATAAGGCAGGGGGCTCACATGGGTATGACGGTTGCAGTTTGGGTATTTGGTCTCTAAAAGGTTCATCATCAGTGCTCTAAGAGATAGCCATATTTTTAGGAGTGGAAGAGTCCAGACCTATAATTTTATCAGGGTAGGAATACTCGTAGTGTGGGAAATCCCTTTACCAGTGCTGATGAATAAGCTTATCTGATACAACAAGAATTAGCCAAAACAGTTAAATCACTTACCTGTGCTCACACATCTAGTATTTGTCAAAGCTACATCTTGAGCACAGGTCTCTTCAGACTCCCAAGACCACTAGCCCTCAGTTCACTCTCTTAAATTGACTCTCTTGAGGTGACCATAAAGTAAAAATGATTTTCCTGATATAGCTACTAGCACATCTCTGCCTAAATGAGTTTTATCCTTGAAAGCAGCCCCGTTAGATACATACCCTTACTCCAGTGAGACTGGTGGTGCGCCATTCATTTCTGAAGCTGGCTATTCTTTGAGCATTGCTTTCAAAGCTTTGTGAGCAGCAGAGTTTAGCAGACATGGAGTCAGGAAACTTGGCTTTCTCATGTCCTGGTTGTTTGACTATGGGCAAAAACTTCACCTCTCTGGCTCTCTTTCCTCACCTATGAAATATAAGCAGGTATGAGACTCTGATATGCAGACTCTCTTCCAAATATATGTTTAACAATATTAAGATTTATACATTTTTTTGTGCTTGGAAATGCCAGACTCTATACTGCCTAACTGCCAGAGTTTGGATTCTTTCCTTAGTTTGTCTAGATGAGAAATGAGAATAATAGTACTCGTATTATCCATTCTAACAGGGCTGTTTTGGGGGAAGTATTTTATTAACCTTGAAACTCTGTAGGAATTTGAGTGGCTATTTTTCAAAACTGATTCGAGCCTCCAAGAGAAAATCGGCCTCGCTTCTTTTTATTCATACCTTTATAAGAGGTACAAATAAACAGTTAGAGATTAGTCAGACATATTCCCCTGCCATCATGGAGTTTCCATGCTATGTGGTACACAAATGCAACAGAGCAGAATAGCAATGAGGACTGTATTCATTCTTCCTGTTAAATTAGCCTGATATAAAATCCTTATAGAGGCACAGAATTCCATTTGCTTGCCTGAGGTTGCTATCTTTTCTTGGTCTCACTCAGAGCCACGTGTGAGAACTTTATGTTTAATGGGACTCCGGAACTAGTTGTGGGCACATAAGGATGCAAGTGAGCAGATGGTGTCTCCAAATTGGAGTGTCCCTCAAATGCCCCAATGTGCTTCTGGCCCTTTGTCCCGTCACGTGCATTTTATTCTTCAGTCTTAATGGGAGTGATGGGTCTCCTCACTTGTCCCATTTATTCTCCAGTGTTCTCTCCAAGCGCTGCATTCTGCCTTATGCCAGCCTAGTTCCCCTTCCTTCTTGCTTTCTAACTCTTCCTTCCCCAAGTTTCTTCAGAGGCAGCATAGTATAAAGAACATTGGACTTGAAAAGCCAAAAGAGAGAGACTTCAATGCAAATCCTACCTCCAACCCCTAGCAGTTGAGTGAGCCCTGGCAAATCATTTCAGCCTTTTTGAGCCTTCAGTTTCTTCCTCCATAAATGAGAACATCACACTTATATAGTGTAGATCAAATTAAATATTGTATAGGAAGCATTTTGCAAGCGTCATAGCACTATTTAAATACTAGCTGTGGTTATTTTTATTCCCTGTAATGAGGTGATTTGGGGACCAGATCTCCACACAGCTTATGAACAGTGGGAAATAAAGAGCTCTTTGGGGCCCCCCATATTCAGAAATGGGCCAAGCTGCAGTGAGTCTGGACTCAGTAAGCTTTTAGCACACATTTTCCTTGTACCAGGCCCTGTGCTAGGCCCTGTGGATTCAAAAACAAAAGCCAAAGTGTCTGCCCTCAGGAAGCTTATGTTCTATTGAGGGAACTACATAATTAAGTATATAAGTAAATAAAATGCCTTGCCAAAGGAAGCACAAAGTCATTTGGCAGGAGGCAGCCCAAGGAACCAGGGAAATCAGGAAAGACCTTGCGGAGAAGGTGGCACCTAGATGAAGCCTTGAAGAAAAGCGCACGCTGGCCATTCCTATTATTAGCTCTGCCTGTGCCCAGCTGCCACTGTTAGGCCAGTTCATTCTGCCCTTCACCTCTCCTGCGTGGCTCCCCAAAAGGCAGACTTGTGGCACGGCCCGCGCATTAAGCATCTTTGACAAGACCCCATCTGGCCTCTGGGAGCAAAGCCATGTGGCTGGAGCAAGTTAAATGGGAGTCGTGAGCGTCGCCTGTTCCAGAAGGAGCGAGAATGTGCAGGAACGGCTCGGAGCGCCTTCCCCTGGACAGTCTCTTGTGTTCTGTCTCCAGCTTGGGCTGATGATGGAGGTGCCTGGTTTTCCCTCAAGAGTCCCACCGCTTGCCAGCCTGACAGCCAGCTGCAATTTGGTTGGAGTTCTTCATCTTTGTGTCTGTGGCCACCGAAGCCAGATGGCCTGAATAATCTCTTTGCTCTAGAAAGTTTTGTAGGAGCTAAAATGGTCTCATTTTGTCAAAGGTTCCGAGACCTCTTAGTCACAGCTGAGAAGAGAGAAAAGCACCAGAAGGTGTTGTCAAGGATGCTTCCGTCCTAGGCCTTGGTGGAAGCTGGGCCTTCACACCTCCCGTGGCTCGCCCGAGAGCTGCCTGGGGACCCAGAGACCCAGAGGGGCATCTGGCCAGGACCTAGATGACCCGGGGCTCCTTGCTTTAACTCATGTGAGTCCAGTCATCTCCGTGTTTGAAGAGCCAGTGTAGAAATAGCAACCTCGAAGCCTGGGCTAGTTAGCATTTATTAACCGAAAAGGGGAGAAGAAGCTGGTGTCCTCATTGGAGTTCTTGGCAATAACTGCTCTCCCTTTGGATGGATCATAGTAAAAATTTCCTCCCAGTACCCTTTCCCAAGAATGCATCTTTAATTCCCAACTCTAATTTGATTTTTTTTTTTTTTAATTTTTGCAGGCTGACGGACCCTATCCCCACCACAGAGACATCCATTGCACCCCGCCAGCGACCAAAAGCTGGACAGACCCAACCGAACCCAGGAATTCTCCCTATACAGCCAGCCCTGACACCTCGAAAGAGGCCTACAGTCCAGCCCCCAGTTCAACCTACAGGTTAGGACATGGCTCGGCCAAAGCAGCCCAATTTTCCTTGTCACCCTCATGGGCCAGGTAACATTTGCCTGATGATTCCAGCCTAGCAGGGGGCAGAGGATGGGGGTGGTGAGCGTGGCTTTAAGCTGGTGCCATTCCCCTGCCTCTCTCTATCACTGAACGCCTCCTTAGAGACCTAGAGTGAGCCCCGCCGGCCCCCGTCCGAGAGACCGTCCTACCTGGCTCTGATCTCACAGCTTCGTTGTCTCCCTCTCAGATTTACGCCTACTTTCTGGGTAACCTTGCACGCATGGCTTGCCATCTCTGGGACCCAGTGTCCTCACGCTGAGATGAATTCTAAGGCGACTCTAAGTCCTATGTTTCTGTGAATGCTGTTTAAAATAAATCAGGAAGCCTTTGTCAAGTACCTGCCATATGCCACACACTGTGTTAGGCACAGAGGATACAAGCAAACTGAAAAAGACATTTTCTACCCTCAGGGAACTCACATCCATACGGGGGTGGGGGAAGAACATGTCTCTCTATAGACAAGAATATATAGTAACCTTAGAGGAGAAGGCCCTAGCAGATGGGTTGGGGGAATTAGGATAATAAATAGCTACCATTTTTATAGCATTTTAAAATTTGCAAAGGGCTTTTCAAATATAATTATAAATATAAATACAAAATAAAGTGCAATTTAAATATAATTTTGGTTTTCATAGCACCTCTGAGAGGTAGGTGCTGTTATTTATTACCACCGTTTATAGAGGAAACTGAGGCAGACAGGTGAAGAGACTTTCCCGGCAACACACTCCTAGTAAGTGTCTAAGGCTGGATTTGAACTCAGATTTTGCTGATGTCATTCCAGTGTTCTATCCTTGAAGGAAGCCAAAGATTCCAAGGGATAGAAATGAGGTGGGACAGGATTCTAGAAATTGAGGGGGGCCAAGTGCAAAAGCAAGGAGATGAGAAACTGAGCAAGATGGGTGAGGTTTGAAAACAAACCCGCGGGAATAGATGCTAGAAATAGTGTTGGCACAGCAGCAATCTTGCTGGAAAAAGACTGAAGCCTAAAGATTTATAGCCTCTCCTTATTATTTCTTAAGTATCTAATCTGCTCAGAGACTCGTACTCAGTGCTAGGGACAGAAAGATAAAAAATGCCATCTCTTTCCTTCAGGACCCTGCTGTCTGTGGGGATGGGGCAGGGGAGGGACCACAGTCAGCTAGGAGAGCCCTTGAAGAACTGATAGAAGAGATGGTGCCCAGGTTGGAGGGAGCAGGGAAGAGGACAGAGATTTTGACAGATGAAAATGTAGAGCAGGAATTTTTGACCCTTTGTGCCATGGATCTCTTCTCTGAAGGTTTTTAAGTGCGTAATGTAAAATACTTAAGATTTATGAAAGAATCTAATTATATTGAAAAATAGTTTTCCAAATATTAAGAAGAAAAATATTCATGAACTGCAAATTAAGATCACCTGATAGAGAGATTGCAATCTAGGCTTTGGAGACATCCTGCCCCAAAGCAGGGAAGTGGGAATAGACATAATGAGATGAAATATAATAATTCAGTTTGACTGGAACATGAGTTGTCCCTAAAGGAGAATAATCCTTTTTTTTTTTTTAAAGCCCTTACCTTCTGTCTTGGAATAAATACTGTGTATTGGTTCTAAGGCAAAAGAGCAATAAGGACTAGGCAATGGGGGTTAAGTGACTTGCCCAGGGTCACACAGCTAAGAAGTGTCTGAGGTCATATTTGAAACCAGGACATCCTGTCTATAGGCCTGGCTTTCTCAATCCACTGAGCCACCCAGCTGTCTCAAGGAGAGTAATTTTTTTTTCAAATCAAAAGTTTTATATGATTCAAAGGAAAAAGTTACATTACACGGTTTCATTAAATAACAGGTTGAAAAAATCTGTTATAAAAACAATTATGAAACATTTAAAAATTTTAATCTTGGAACTTTAAAAAAAAAGACTTGGAAAAAAAATCACTCAGGCAATAAAGTGCACAGGGAAAATTTGCCAAGGAGAGAGTAATTCTTAAAGGAGAGGTAGGATAAGGCCAGATTCTGTGGTGACACCTCAATAAAGGTCCATCTGCTTATATAAAACACATAAATCAGGTACAAGTTAACTTTAGAGAGGAAGGCACTGACTGCTGTGGGAAATGGAAAAGATTTCGAGCAGAAAGAGGCATTTGAGCAAAGTCTTAAAAGGAAACAGAGTTTCTAGGAGAAATTAGGGAGCCCCGCTCCAGGTTTGGGGAAAACCAGTACAAAGACTATCAGGTAGACTGGCATGGGAGGAACAGCAAGTAGATCCATAGGGAGGGATCTGAGGACATTTGGAGCAGTTGTTTATAAGAAGACTGGAAAACTATGAAGGGTCCAACCATTTTCTGATTTATCAGATAAAATCAGGTCCGCACAAACAATTAATTCCTCATATGACTTGCTCTCCCCTCTCTAAGAGGAATAAGGAAGAGAAGTCACGAATTAGCAGACAGTGCACTCCTGCAGATGTCCTCTTCCTTAAATTCACAAATATCCTGCCTCTCTGTCAGCCTTGTGATCTGCACCTAAAGCTCATTATTAATTTCTTCCATCTGGCCAAGCAGTCTGTAACATACTCTATCCATAAAGTCACTTCTCTTTAATCCCTCCTTTTTCCTCAAATACTCATCTATCCTCTGGGTTTTTGTTTTTGTTTTTTGTTATTTGTTGTTGCTTTAAAAAAAAAAAAAAAACAACAACACAAAACTCTTGCCTTCTGTCTGGTTCCAAGGCAGAAGAGCAGTAAGGGCTGGGTAATTGGGGTTAAGTGATTTGCCCAGGATCATACAGGTAGGAAGTGTCTGAGGCCAGATTTGAACCCAGACAGAACCTTCCATCTCTAGGCCTGGCTCTCTATCCACCGAGTTGCCTAGCTGCTCCTACATTATCCCTTTTGAGTAAAACATATATTTCTATTACCATATCTCCTTATGTTAAAAGTCTCAATTTGATTTTATTATCCCTACTTTACTTATTGGTATACAGCCAAGTCTCAATTAGTGTAAATAATGAATTCCGTGAAGTCACATTATTTAAATTCATACTGCATATTTTCATTGGCCTGGAACTAGCTACATTATACCCATAACTATAATTTTCAAATAGTGTTAATTTCATGTAACCACTCCATGGGACTCATTCACAGTAATTGGAACCTGGCTATATAGACCTGATTTCTGGCCTCTTTCCATTTATTTTCTCCTATAAATTAATAGACCCCCCCATAACCATTTTTTTCCTTCTAGGTCATACCTTTAATCTTATGGTATTTGTTCAATAACTATTTAATATAGATATTTTTCTTCTCCCCCATTTTCATTTTCAGATGAACTAATTTATAGGAATATATACTTTATTCCCAGAATCCTTATCTCTAAGAAGATATACATTTCCTGCACTCTCTAAGAACCAGATTATTTGTAGCTTCATTTAGAAAGTATACTTTATTCCCATAAGAATCACCAGAAATGGTGATTATCTGGTATAACCTCCAGAAAGATAGCACACTAACTGACCTTGTCAGTCAGTCAATAAACATTTATTAATGCCTGCTTTGTGCCAGGTTTTGTATGAAGCACTGGGGATAGAAAGGCAAAAGACAAAGCCATCTCTCAAGTAGCTTGCAATCTAATGGGGGAAGAAAAAACATAAAAATAAGCAGGAAAAAAAATAAAATAAAAAAAAGCAGGCAAGGGATGGGTACCCAACAGGGTCATAATGAAGTCCTTCAGCAAGGTGATGATTATAGAGGATAAACATCAGAGACCTCCTCCTAGATCCTCCATTAAAGGAGAGCATCCAAGACAGCCCATCTCATTTTGGGGGGATTCCTAGCCAGATATGGTTTGGACTAAATCAGATTCTTTCCATCTTTCAGTATCTTCTCCATCACATTTTTTGTATCCTTCAACTTCTTTTTTTAAAAAATCCTTACCTTCTATCTTAGAATCAATATATTATGTATTGGTTCCAAGGTAGAAGAGTGCTAAGGGCTAGGCAATGTGGGTTAAGTAACTTGCCCAGGGTCACACAGTCCTTTCAATGTACTGAAAGTTGTTTAGATTTCTGTAATCTTCCTCAAAAACTCTCTTCTTAGTTTTTGTCTTAAATTACTTCTCCCATATTTCTTGGTAAATTGCAGAGTAAAGGGATGTTCTCCAAACCTTTCATCTTCTCTTCTAAGAAGGAAACCTGCTTTCATTTAATACTCACCTACTTACAGATTTCCCATGGAATAATGCAAATGTGATGGAATAATCTTCATGTCCCTGGGGATTATTATCCTCAGTTGTTTTCCATAGCTCCAGAGTTCCCAGATTTCCATTTTGTGTGTGTGTGTGTGTATTTCTATAACTATAGTCTACTACCAAAAGTCATAGCAAATAGACTTCTTGCCACTCCAGTTTTTTGTACTTTGAAAGTCCAAGCCCAATTTCTTTACCCTGTTTTTTTTAATTAATAACTAACCGTGCATGAACAAGAAATAGGATTACATCCAAAAACCATGAATTTCTTTTACGTAGTTTAGTTTTTTAAAGTGGATGTTAAATTTAACCAAGTAAGTAATAAGTCTACTGATTGATCAAAGTTGTTTTGTATTGTGATCATCATGTAAATTGTTCTCCTAAAATATTCTTTTTCGCAATCTCATGTTATCTGACAATTATTCAACCAGATAAAAGTTTTTTTAAAAAATTAGTAGCTTTCTATCCATACCTTAATGTAAAAAGTAACTATGACCAGTAACTATAATATGAAGTAAACATGCTAAAGAAATTAAATGTGATAAATACTTTTTATTTCTTCCTAGTTCTACCACTGATAAATAAACAAAACCGAGCAAAAGTAAACACAAACTCTTGGCTCTCTTGCCATTCTCTGCACTGCTTCATTCTTTTCTCTTACTTGCTTGGCCCTGTGTGTGGCTTTTATTGAAGCCTTCTTGGAGCAGATTCCCCTTTATGAAAATGATTATGGATTATCCAAATCCTGCTAGTGCCTCAGTATAAACAATTATTGTGATCAGTGATAATCTTGCTGAAGAATTCCAAATTCCTAGTCACTTCCTCTTTTTTATCCTTTCTATTATGTTACTACTTCTGGAATTTGTGGTCAAAAGTATTTTGGACTCTAGTCATAAGCTATATTATGCCTGTTGATTTGGTAGAAACTGAACCTAGAATCCTACCAGGAATTTGCATGCACTAGTAATGGTAAAATCTTTTAAAGCATCAGTTACCACCGCAACTCCACCAGACCTAGATCCCAGAAAATGCCCTGCAGGGGTAGTTGGTATCTGGATCCTGGCTTGTGAATGGACAGGTGTGGGAGGGTGGAGTTACTAGCACACAGTAGTAACCTGTTATTTTTTTTAAATTCAGTTTTGCTTTATTTTCAGTTCCAAATTCTTTCCCTCCTAGCTTCTCCCTTCACTACCGCCCCCCATTTAGGAAGCAAGAAAAACAAAACTCATTACACATGTATAATCATGCAAAACATTAGCCATGTCCAAAAAAGGAATATGCCTTAGTCTGTACTCTCCATCAAGGATATGGGATCATGTTTCAGCATGAGACTTTTGGAATCGTGGGTTATTCATTGTGTTGATCCAAGTTCCTAAGTCTCAAAGTTGTTTATCTTTACAATATTGTTATTGTATAAATTGTTTCCCTGGTTCTGCTCACTTCATTTTGCATCATTTCATAGAAGTCTTCCCAAATTTCTTTGAAACTATCACCATTTCTTATCAGCACAATAGTATTCTATTGCATTCATATGTCACCTAACTTGTTCAGCTATTCCCCAGTGGTCATCAGCTTTTAGGTTTCTAATCCTTCACCACCACTAAAAGAGCTCTAGAAGTCATTATGTGTGTGTGTATGCCCTTTTCATCTTTCTCTGAGATATAGACATGGTAGAAAAATTGCTGCTTCAAAAGGTATGGATAGTGATATTTAGTAACTTTTGATCACAGTTCCAGATGGTTTTTCAGAAAGACTGGACCAGTACACAGCTCCACCAACAAATGCATTAATGTACATGTTTACTCACATGCACATTGTCATTTTCCTTACAATTTTTACGATCCGATAGATGTGTAGTGGTACCTCAAAGTTTTTTAATTTGCATTTTTCTAATTATTAGTGAGTTAGAATATTTCTTTATACTGTAGCCTGCTTTTATAAAGGAAGCTAAGTGCTTGCAAACTTGTGACCAATGTTAGCATCCACAAATGGTGCAGGAAAAACAATATAGCTGAGCCATTGAAGGGTTCAGGAAAGAAGGATGTATGGCCACCATCAATAGACCAAGCCAGCACTCTTATAATCTCCACTGACAACACAGATTTAAGCAGAAAGTAGCAGCCAGTGCTAATGTTTATTTTGGCCAGCACTCATAACAATAGTCAATCTAGTTTAAGGAGTGACAGAGAGAGAAAAAGAGAGAGTGCACACTCCGGGCTGGACCTGTGTGGCGCAGTTGCTATGGTCTGGGAGTTTCTAGATGTTCTTTATTCTCTATGAGGCAGGGGCTGCTGGGTGGCACAGTGGATAGAGCACCAAGCCTGGAGTTGGGAGGATCTGAGGATCTGCTTTCAAGTCTACCCTCAGATACTTCCTAGCTTTGTGACAGTGGGCAAGTCACTTAACTCCAAACGCGTAGCCCTTGCTCTTCTGTCTTTGGGTTGTTACTAGAATAGAAAGTAAGAGGTTTTTTTTGTTGTTGTTGTTGTTGTTTTTAATCATTTTCTATGGGTCAGTGTGACAAGGCATGGACTGTGAATTCCTGGGATCATGGGCTGTTGCTATTGCCATGTATTCAAATTGCCCCCAAGTTCTGGCATGTAGTAACAAATAGATACATAATAGTTTTGTTCCTGGTTGTTACTAAAAGCTTTATCCCCATAGTGTTTTCTATTTTTATTTTATTTAAAAAACCTTAACTTCTATCTTAGAATCAATACCAAATATTGGTTCCAAGGCAGAAGAGAGTGGTAAAGGCTAGGCAACTGAGGTTAAGTGACTTGCCCAGGGTCACCCAGCTAGGAAGTGTCTGAGGTCAGATTTAAACCCAGGATCTCCCATCTCTAAGCCTGGTTCTAGTCTACTGAGCCACCTAGATGCCTCTTGCCACTCTAATATTAAAAGGATAGCTACTATAGTACTTAGTGTACCTGAAACTTAAACCATTTTCTAATATAACAATGATATCAAACTAAACTAGAAATGGGATACACTAAATTATACATAAGGATCCCTGTGGATATATATTGGCTTGAAAAACCACTGTGAGCATGCCACCTCGAGCCAGCTACTAGTATATATTGCTTATTTGTTGTCTTTGTATAATACTGGAGTCAGTAGAGACCTGGGTTCAAATTCCATATCTGACACTTATTAGTTAAGTCCTTGTGGGCTGTCACTAAGTTTCTATGAATCTCCATTTCTTCTTCTGCCATTTGGAGGTAATACTTACTCAGAAGATTGTTCTGAGCTGGAAAGACCTTCATGGATTGATGCAGAGTGAAATAAGCAGAACCAGGAGAACATTGTACACAGTAACAGAAATATTGTGGAATGATCAAATGTGAAAGACTCAGCTACTCTAAAGAAATATAAGGATCCAGGACAATTCTGAGGGACTTGGGCAAAGAATGTGATCCAAGTGCTGAGAAAGAACTGCTGGAGTAGGAATGTAGATGAAAACATATGATTTTTTGCTTTAGTTTACTTGGAGTTTTATTTGGGGAGGGGGGTTGGTTTTATGTGATTATTCTCTTACAAAAATGAACTGTAGGGAAAAAAGTAAATTAATAAAAGATTATTCTGAAACTCACATGAAATCATGTACATAAAGCATTTGCAAACTTTAAAGTACTTTATAGGGGGAAGCTGAGGGGGCTCAGGCCTAGAGATGAGAGGTCCTAGGTTCAAAGCTGGCCTCAGACATTTACTAGCTGTGTGACCCTGGGCAAGTCACTTAACCCCCCTAATTGCCTAGCCCTTACCATCTGAGATAAGAGTTTAAAATTTTTTTTAACATTTATTAATATTCATTTTTAACATGGTTACATGATTCATGCTCCTCCTTTCCCCTTCAACCCCCCCCC
>NC_058131.1:181970299-182003092 GCF_016433145.1 Gracilinanus agilis | reverse complement strand
ATTAATGTCCCAATTTTGCCACATCCCCTCCAGCATTCATTACTCTCCCCTTCTTTCATTTTAGCCAATCTTCTAGGTGTGAGGTGATACCTCAGAGTTGTTTTGATTTGCATTTCTCTGATTATTAGAGATTTGGAACACTTTCTCATGTGCTTATTAATACTTTTGATTTCTTTACCTGAAAATTGCCTATTCATGTCTCTTGCCCATTTATCAATTGGGGAATGGCTTGATTTTTTATATAATTGCTTTAACTCTAAAATTTTTTTTAATAAAATACTTTATAAATTCCAGCTATTATTATTATTATCATCATCATCATCATCATTATTATTGTAAAGTTTAAAGAACTTAAAGCCCCTTAAAGTACTCAATAAATCTCAACTGTTGTTATGATTATTTTGATTATTGTTATTGTTGTTGAAAATGCCTTCTGCATCCAGTAAGGGCAGGGTCCTAGGTCCAGACCATCCCATCACACTACGACTGGCACTGGGCATCACTTTGTTCTGATATTACACTAGCGGAGTTGTTTTGCCCTTTGCGCCTTAACTTTGAGTTTTTTTTTTTCTAGTTTCAGTACCCAGCGTTCAGGCTACCAATGTTCCTCAACCAAAACCCCAGCCTCCCTCCGGTCAGCCCCTCCCCCAGGCTCCACCCAAGCAGCCACAAGCTCCGCCCACTCCGCAGCAGACACCTGCCACTCAGGCCCAGGCCACACCCCAGCACCAGCAGCATCTCTTCCTCAAGCAGCAGCAGCAGCAGCAGCAACAACAACAACAGCAGCAACAGCAGCCGCCGCCACAGCCACAACAGCCACAACAGCAGCAGCAGCAGCAGCAGCCACAGCAGCCACAGCAGCCACCACAGCAACAGGCCACGTTTTACCAGCAGCAGCCGCAGCCGACACAGCAGCAGCCGACGCTGGCCCCGGCGCAGCAGGTAAGAGGCGCGCAGTGCCTATGTAGTAGCCGCTTGGCCCTGGACATCGACCATCTGGGCCTCATTATTAGGAGTACCCAGAGCGGTCCTGGAGCTGTTAATTGCCGGCTTTTTGGGAGGCGGGCTCCGGCCCAGAGGCAGCAGGTCTGGTAAAGAAGCCGGGAGGTCCAGGCTGTAATCCCTCACATGGGACGCTGTAGAAGTGCTCCTGGCAGTTGGTGGAACCTCAGAGGAAGAAGCAAAGGTCAGCCGTCAGACCAGGCTGGACAGGCACTCTGACCGCAGCCCTCCTCAGCAGCCGTGCCTTGGTCCCTCCAGAGATTGTATCTTCTCAGTACAGTACTAACCGATACCTTTTTTTAAAGATATTTTCCCAATTACAGGTAATAACAATTTCCCACCCATTTTCTGAAATTGTAAGCTCCCGATGGCCTCCCTCCCTCCTTTTCCTCCCCCTCCTGGAGATGGTAAGCCCTCATCTGGGGTCTGTGTGTATTATAACAACAGCTTCTTGATCACGGGACATTAAAAGTTAAAACTTTTACACATAAACCATTCCCTTGATTTCAGGCTATCCAGTCCTTTTTACTGAATTGCCTTCTACCTAGGATTATATTAGAGGCTGTAGGAAATACAGAAATAACACTCTCCTACTTCTTAAGGGCTTTGAAATCATACTGGACAGATATGGCCTATTAAAATCAGCCCATTAACTAGCATTTATTAAGCATCTATGTGCTAGGAACTGAACTATGTGCTGGGATTTAAGGACCAAGAATGAAATAATCCCTATTTGCAAGGAGGTTTCAATTTAATGTAGGAGTATGTGTGTGTTTGAGTTTATGTTGTGTACATGTGTATGTGTAGACACACAAATATACTGCTGTATTTAAGCATATATTTAAATGTACAGGAAGAGTATGTATTAAGTAGCCATATAAGTATATATACAGCATCACTAAATAGTGAATAAGTATAAATATATGCAAAGTAGTTGGGGAAGGAGGTCATGACTAGCAGTGGAATAAGGAAAACTTTCTTGTAGAAGAATGTGCCTGAGCTTTTTTGTCTTAAAGGAAGTAAGACAGGTAAGGAGAGGTGATTGTAGGCATGAGGATTACTAGTACAAAAGCCCAGAGAGAGGCCTGATGGAGTATCATGTGAGGGCAAATGACAAAGCCAATTTAGGTAAATACCAAAGTATAAATGGGCAAGATGCATCTAATGAGAATGGAAAAATAAATTGGGCCAGGCTGTGTAGGGCTTTAAAAGTGACACAAATATATTTTATCTTGAGGAAATAGAAAGTCATTGGTGATAATTGTGTAGAGGAGTTAATTGGTCAGACCTGTGCTTAAGGAAAATTATTTGCATAAGATGAAGTGAAGTAGGGAGGATACATGGTGGGCAAGGGAGTCAGGAAAATTTATCTTCCCTAGTTCAAATTTGGCCTCGAACATTTACTAATTGTGTGACCCTGGGCAAGTCACTTTACCCTCTTTGCCTCTGTTTCCTCATCTGTAAGATGAGCTAGAGAAGGAAATGGAGAACCACTCCAGTATTCCTGCCAAATGGGGTCATGAGTTGAATACAACTGAAACAACTAAACAACAAAATTAGATAAAATGTAGTACTGAGAGAGATATATTCATATGAAATAATTACCAAACAACATTCATCACCCATCAATGATTATCAAGTAGCTTCTGTGTTCAGAGCCCTGTATTTAGTATTAAGAGAATTAAAAACAGAGCGAGATTCTTCCCTCAAGGAGATTACCACAAAGCAAGGGATATAGAGTACATCCTGTGCCCCAAGACAGAAATCATCCAGAGAAGAGATCACTGGAAACAAAAATAATCTGTGACTTAGAGAATCAGGGGAGTCTTTTTTATAGAGGCGATGTCTTTGTAGAGGTGATATTGCAGCAATAGGGATTAATGTCGACAAAGATAAAGAGGTAGAAATAAGTATGAGGTGCTCATGGAATGATTGATGGGGAATCTACTTTGGTGGAACATAGTTACATGAAGAACATTTATCTAGACTTCATTTTACAGACAAGAATATTGAGATCTAAAGAGGAAATTCAATTATTTTCTTTGAGACTTAGTGTTTTAACATGTAACACTTATGATTTCTATACAGAGCTATAAAATCCTGTGGTCTCCAGGAACCAAATGAGTATAACTATTGAAATTTTTGAGAGGCAATAGGAAATGCCATTTCTCGAGAATTTCAGTTGTTACATGATCTACAACACCAGATCTCAGTGTGGTCCACTGCACTGTGGGTGGGCCCTGAGACCCTTGTGGGGAGTCTGTGAGATCAGAACTACTTTGACAATAATACTAAGACATTGTCATTTTTAATGTGGTAACTATCAATTGATAGTTACCCACATAAGCAAAAACTCTTGGAGGGAGGGAGTCCTCAAGAGTGTAAAGGGGTCCTGAGACCAAAAGAACTGCAGAACCATAAGATCCCCTCCAGTTCTGACATTCTGTTAGGGAAACAGCACTTGTGTCTGTCATTTGTGTGGCAGGAGATTGTGGAGAGCCTTGAGAACCATGCCAATGAGTAGTCATTTCAGTCTCTAAGCAATAGGGTGGCAGTGAAGTTTTTTAAGTGATGGAGTGATGTGAGCAGACATGTCCATTAAGAAGATTAATCTTGTCAAAATATGAAGTATGGTTTAGACAGGAGAATCATACAACCTGGAGAGAATAATTGAAAGGGTATCATGGTAATCCAAGCAAGAGTAAAACACTTAAGACTCAAAAGAGAATAAATGAATTTCCTCTTTAGACCTCAATATTCTTGTCTGTAAAATGAAGTCTAGATAGATGCTCTTCATTTAACAATGCTCCACCAAAGTAGACTTCCTATCATTCGTTCTGTAAGCACTTCTCATTTATTTCTACCTCTCTATCTTTGCTGTTTTTATCTTCGTTGTGTACCCTGAAGTCAATAGCACCATTTTGGTAAGTTGTGGGAAACATACTGGGGAAATTTTATTGAATTTATTTATTACTTTGACTACATGAGAAAACAGGACTCATTGGGAAAGATCCTGATGCTGGGAAAGATGGAAGGCAAAAGGAAAAGGGGATAGCAGAGAATGAGATAGATATATAGTGTCATGGAACCAACAAATAGGAACTTGGGCAGATTTGAAGAGATAGTGGAGGATAAAAGGGCCTGGTGTGCCAAGGAATGAGATTGGGAAGAGTGGGACATGACTGAACAACAAGAGGCTAGCCTCCATGGAGGAAGTAGGACCTGAGCTATATCTTGAAAGATGGGGTTGTTTTTCTACAATGCCCCCCTCACTCCACTTTGCTCAGAAGCAGCTGATTTTGGCAGATTTCTGGGCTGATCTAAGATCTAAGGCTGATCTGCTGTATAAAGCTGAGGTTCCCAGCAAGGAATCAATAAATATTAATTAAGCACCAACTTTGTGCCAGCCATTGTGCTGGTTCTGGGGATATAAAAAAGAGGTAAAAGACAATCCCTGCCCTCAAGGAACTTATAGTCTAATGAGGGAGTCATTTCCCACCCTTCCTCCTTAACAGGCTCTACTAAGTAAGGACCAGGGGATGGACTATGTGTGACTGTCACCTGAGGGCCCACTTAACTTAGTTCTAAATGCTTCATCCCCAGATTAGCTACAGGGTAATGAATTTTTTGACTACATCAGTTTTTGAAGACTTTCCACTAAGTCAAAAAGAGAATAGTCTATTTATAAAATCAGGGGTGATAAGAGTATTGAGTTATGGCATTGCCAAATGGACCGAAATATGCACATTGATGGTTAGCTTCTTCTCTTTTCAAGAAGAGAATCTGGGGTGATGAAATTAAGATCACAATGTTTTATGATGAGTATAGGTCAGAGTAAAAGGATTTGGATGGTCCTGGAGGATACCGTCATCAAGATAGGTTAGCCTGGTAAATAATGCTCTATTTGTAGTATAGACATATCCTTACCAAGCAGACTAGGTCTTTGGGTTAGCTGATCAAGGACCCTGTCTCCTCTGAATAGTGCTAACGATTTACTGACTCATCAGCTCTCCTGTTTCTAGACTTCATGAGGGATGTCTACTCTTTTATTTATGTTTGTTATATCCGCACAGAGAAAGTGTGGCATGATGAAGGAAGGCCTTAAAAGTAGTAGATCTGAGTCTTGGCTACTATACTCGGTCCTATGAGGGAAACACTAACAGATATATGACACCAGATTTTCATTCAAGGAGCTAAGGCATCGATATTTGAAAAACTAAACAACATTGTAATGTTTATCTCCAAGAGACATATGGGAGCAGTGAATGAACTCAGAAGTGGGAGTGATCACAGTGGGCTTAGAGCTTCTTTGTACCCTTAAGAGAGGTAGTCTCACTTGGTAAAAAAGAGTGTTGTCTTTGGAATTAGAACTTGGATTCAGGCCCTGACTTGGGCCTGACTTTCTTAACTAAGTAAACAGGAAAAATCATAAAACCTTTGTAAGTCTCACTTCTCCCCCACCCTAACCCCACTTCCCATTGTAAACTGGGGCTAATAATACTCATGCCATCTACTTGGTGAACTCATGATGCTCTAGAAATGAGTTCCTTTGTCTATCTTAGTTTATGTTTTATTTTCATAATAGGCGATAAATCCCAGACTTTATTTTTAACTTCCAATTTTAAGTGGGTGACTTCTTGGTGATGCAGAGAAAGAATTTTTAATCTCATCAATAAACAATTTTGAAATCTCTCCCTAACATGAGTTACTGATGGGAAGACTTCTTTTAAAAACATTATCCTCCCACCTACCCATATTATGTGAGAAGCCTGTTGGTCCCACCAGAGGGTGGCCCTTTCTGAGCTTGTCCTAAGATCTTGGGGCCCATTTTATTTATAACCCACTGTCTCCCAACCATTGTCATCTGATTCCATTATTTCATTCCTACCACTACCTTATCTTTTCTTTTTTTGACTTAAGAAACCTAGCTTCAAATTCTGACTTTTTTTTTTTTAACTGAAGACCTGGGTGAATCATAGAACATCTCTGAACCCCAGGTTCCCTATCTGTGAAATTGGGATAATGACACACTCATACTGAAGAAAGCGCTTTGTAATTGTTAAAGGGAATTGTTATTATTCAGTCACAAAAATTTCATTGTAGTTTATCCCTTTGTTGCCCCCTCATCTCTATATCCTGTACCACTCTATCCCATTCCCACTATAGTCTCTTCACCTGGTTGCCTGGCTCCTGGACTCAAAGTTTGATTTGGTTTTACTTTTTCTTTGTTTTCTTTTTACCTATTCTAAGTCTCAAATTTCATTCGTCAGGATGATTGTAAGAACTCACTAATATTTAAGATTTGCAGAGCACTTTACAAATATTTCATTTTTTCCTCACACAACTCTAGGAGGTAGGTGCTATTATTATCCTCATTTTATAGATGAAGAGACTAATGCAGACAGAAGTTAAGTTACTAACTCAGGACCACACAGCTAGCAAATGTTTGAGGCTAGATTTCAACTTGAATCTTCCTGAATCCAGATCTAGCTTTCTATCTACTACAACACTTAGCTGCCTACTTGATCCTTGGCTTCATTCAGCATACTGAGGGTTGAAATGTTCTTAGAATGGGCCAAGATGTGGGAGGTTACAATGAAATCTCTCTGAGGTGGATTTATCAAAAAAAGAGAATAAAAAAGAGAATCACTCTCCAGGACTGAGTTTAGCCTGCCCCACAAAGCTGAGAATGGTGATGTACTAGTTTGCCTTATGTTGGGGATGGAGATACATTGGAAAAATAATGCTTGTTCTTGGATACCTCCCACAGCATGATGGAAAGAGCCTCATAGTATGAATTCAATCATAGGAATTCTAATCCTGACTGTGCCTTTATTTAGCTTTATGATCCTAGACAGGCAAGTCACTGAACTTTAGTGATTCAGTTTCTTGATTTGACAAATAACAGTAAGGGGTTTTTTTGTGCAGTTGAAATGAGGATAAAATGAAACGAGCAGTGAAAAGTCTTTTGAAAAATACTCTGTGCTTTCCAAGTATAAGTTGCCATTATTGGTGGTCACATTAGTATCTGAAGAATCTGCAATTTTGTGTCTATGACCTAACACTGCTGGCCTTAGTGAACAGTCTTCATTAATCTTTGTACATACTTCATCCCTTGACTGACTTTCAGATGGTAAGGCTCCTTGAACTTGGCACAGCTAATCCTTAAATGATAGATGTAGGGGCAGCTGGGTAGCTCAATGGATTAAGAGTCAGGCCTAGAGACGGGAGGTCCTAGGTTCAAATACTGCCTCAGATACTTCGCAGCTGTGTGACCCTGGGCAAGTCACTTGACCCCCATTGCCCACCCTTACCACTCTTCCACCAAGGAGCCAATACACAGAAGTTAAGGGTTTTAAAAAGAATGATAGATATATGGTTTATGATAAGGCCATTCTCAGATTCTTTCCATCTTAGTAAGATTTGTCAGAGCTTGCACTCTCTTGCCTAAGGCCCCAAGAACCCAAGTTGGTAAGAGAAGTATCAGAATAGTACATTTAATAAAAAAAATTGTGTCATAATTTAAAATAGTGTTATTGAGGATACCAATACAAATCATAATCTTGAATCTGATTCTTGGTACATTGGAAAAAAGTACTGTATTTGGAATCAGAAGTTTGAATCCTTGCTCGATTTCTTGTTCTCTAAGGGCACATCCCTTCAATAGACATTTATTACTTGCCCACCAAAGGCAGAGCACTGGGGTTAGGTGGGCCTTGGAGGCACCACCATTTAAATTCTGTTGGAGGGATGCAACAGGAACATAGGGGAAAAAAATACAGTGTGGAAGAAATCTGAGGAGGAAAAACACACTTAACTAGAGAGACTGAGGAAGGAATTATGGAGAAAGTGGCACCATTTTGGCTGGAGATAGAATACTTGAAGAGGAATAATGTGAAAGTAGTCTAGAAAGAGAAACTGGAACTAGATTATATAGAGTTTTCATTTTATCCGAGTGGCAACAAGGAGCCAGGAGAGATTTATTAGTTGTCTGATCCTAAGTTTCCTTTTTTTAATCAAATGAGGGAGATGGATTAGATGATTGAGAAAGTTGTCTTCCTGTTCTACCTCTTATATGCTGGGCTGATGGACTGCAATTTGTTATTTTCCCATGGCTACAGTCCCTGTGCGCTAGGATTAGGTGTACCTTAAGGCTTGTCTCCTTTGGGAGGCTCAAGCTTTTGCTCGTCTCATTTCCTCATCTTGTCTTGCTGGTCCCCCAGTTCCAGGTGATGCATCAGGGAGCCCAGCAACCAGCTATTGCTCAGTTGCCTGGGCCACCCCAAGGAGCCTCCCAGCAGCAGTTGATGCAGAACTTCTACCAGCAGCAGCAGCAGCTGCTAAAGGCTCAGCAGAAGACATCTGTGGCAGCAGGACAGTCGAAGCAACAGGCTCCTTCCCATCCCCAGCCACAGGTGCAACTGGCTGCTGCCCAGCAGCCACCCCCTGCCCAGGAGCCGGTGGTAAGACTCGACCTGGGCTGAGAACAAGGCAGAGCAGGCAGGAGCGTGCTGTGAGGGCGAGGGGATGGGCGAGAGGGACCTGGGAGTCGGGAGAGCTGGGCTGCGGACTCTCCTCCCCTCAGTGATTCTGCTGGTCCCTAAGGCTGAGGCAGGCGGCTGGCGTTAGCCAGAGGAGAGTGGTTGCCCTTTGCTGGGGTCCCTTCTTAGCAGAAGGTTATGAAGGCTTTGAAGGCCGAGCTTCTTAGAGGAGCCATGAGAGTGAAGGGTATGGTTTATATACCGCTCCCCAATAACTTATATTTCCATGGCATTCACTAGTTTAATGAAAGCTCTTTTCCCAAGAAACCTATAAGAAAGGTACAAGATAGGTACTCATCCCATTTTATAGAGGAGAAAACTGGGTCTCACTGTTCAGTGACCTCCCCCGAGTCACACAGCCAGGACTAGAGGCAGAGGCACGACTCAAACCCGTGTGTCTGTGATCCCATATGCAGTTTTCTCTGCACCAGACAGACTGATGGCATCTTTTACCATCTCCATTTGGAAGTCAGGATTCTAGTAAAACCCTGGTACCCTCTTCAGGAAAGACAGCCTACTGTGCTAATGGAAGCCCCTCCTTCCCTTAAGATGCAGGCACCTTGGCACTGTGGCACAGGTTGCTCTTCTCCCCACCTCAGAAGAAGTTAGCAGGCAAGCCTTGGGCAGCTTACCGAGCAGCCTTCTAACCAGGGCATGTGCTCAGGCCCAGCCTCTGAGGGTCCTGGGCAAGAACGGGAGGCCCCTTACATTAGGCACCCAGCAGCGTCCGGCAGTCTCCCCTGAGGCATGAAGGCCTGTGGCCTTTTCTAACCAAGCCCTGTCAATGGGCTCAGGCCTGTGGGGCCCCGAACCACACACCCTCGTGTTGGAGAGAAGAGGGGATGTTGTATTGGGATGGAGAGGGCCTGGGTCCCAAATACCAGATCGAATAACTTGCTGATCGCATGACCGCAGACAGTGCCTCGGACATCTGTCAGGCTTATTTCTGCCTCTCTAAAGTGAGCCCTTGAGCAGCTGCCTAACCTGAGCATTTGCAGTGGATTCTCATTTACTGCCAAGCCATCCCAAGGGAGGTCTCTTGGGCCCTCCTTACCATGTCTTTCCTAACCACACCACAAAAAATGGCAACTCAGCATACTTGAAAACTCCAAATGTAGAAGGGGATCCCCTATAGTAAGTAGGTGGTGAGCTAAAGAGTTGTCAGGCTTGGAGTCAGGAAGACTTGAATTCAAATCCTTCCTCAGAAACTTTCTTCCTAGCTTTGTCACCCTGGGCATGTCTTCCCAATGTTTCTTTGTCTAGTAAAAGGTTTAAAAAAAGAAATTAATTTTTTGAAAAAGCACAACTGTAAACATCAAATGAGGTAGATATCAGTTGCAAAGTACTATATAAATGTCATCTATCCCCACCATCATCATTATTATCAATATCTTGGGCTTAGAATAGGTTATTGAAATTCAAAACAAAATTAAATCAAACTTAGGGTGGAAGGAAGGGAAAGGGAGAGAAAACAAAGAGATAATTTGAATATGAAGAGTTTTTGACTTATAACTTTATAATGACTGCAGAGTACTTCCCCTCAATAGTCTGGTAATATTCCCATTTCACATTTAAGAAAATGAAGTCTCCAAGAGGTGATATAATTCTTTCAAGGTCACTAGTCAAGAAAAACTCAGGATTTGAATTTAGGTTTCTTAACTTCCCAAGCTGAAAAAGTAAAGACAGCATCAGGAATGAAATGTGGAATCATATGACTATTATGGTAGACTGAGGGCTGTGGTCCATTAAATTGTGGGTTTAGGCCCAGAAAGTCCATGCCCTATGCTACCCGGAAGCCAATAAGGCTTCTTAATGTATGAATGGGGTTAACTAGCCAAAGGAAACCTTCCTAGCAGTAACTCATAGCAAGAGTGATTTAGATATATGTTGATTCAGTGTTCTTTGAGGTCTCTTCTAATGCTAAATCCCATGATATGACTATGAAAGCACTTTTAATATAGAAATCTGCTATTTTCCTCTCAGTAAAAGTCTTCACTCATAAGAGGACAAATAGGCATGAGCAAGAAACAAACTTTTGCAGGATTTAATTTTTTTTATTTCAAAGATCCAAACTGTCTCCTTCCCTCCCTCCCTCAATTCCCTCTTCCCAATCAGAGATGATAAGCAATTTGGTCCAGGCCATACCTGTATTATCATGCAAAACATACTTCAATCTTAGCTTTGGTTTTTTTTGTTTGTTTTAAGAGCCCACGCATACAAAACCAAACCCCCCAAATAAAACTGTAAATACACCGATGTGAAAGATAGTCTGCTTTGACCGACATCCATCCAACTCCAACAGTTCTTTCTCTGAAGGTGGATAGCATTCCCTGTCATAAGTCCTTTAGGATTGTCCCAGATCATTGCATTGCTGAGAGTAGCCAAGTTTTCACAGTTAGTCATCATCCAATATTGCTGTTACTGTGTACAATGTTTTCCCAGTTCTGCTTATTTTGCTCTGCATCAGTTCCTGTAGATCTTTCCAGTTCTAGCTTAAGTCAACTTGCTTATCATTTCTTATAGCACAATAGTATTCCATCACCAACATGTACCACAATTTATTCAGCCATTCCCCAATTGATGGACATTGGGGAACTAATTTCTAAAAGAACTTGGCTATCTATGTGATTTGTTGCATGCCTTTCAAGTTATTTTTAAATTCTATAATGAGTCCTTCTCCAGTGCCACTTTTAAGACATGTGGATGACCTTAGGCTCTTACAGGCTCTGCCAACAGAGCCAAAGGTTTGAATTAGATCAGCTTCAAGGGATAGGTCTTGTTTCTGTCCTTTAAGCACCAACTTCATGATGTTCAGAGAGGTGTATCTTCAGGGTGGGCCCTCAAGGAGGAAGAATTGTGAAGCCACGGTAACTTGGAAGGACTGTCTACATACCTGTGCTGGGTTTGGGTCCTACATGAGTGGAGGGAGTAACCATCTTGGTAAAATTGTGGGTCTTTTAAAGCATTGAAATAAATTGCTTTGAAAGGGAGCATGTTCAAAATGGCCTGTCCTTGCTCAAACTCAACCAGATAAATGTTCAGTGCCTTCACCCTTTCCTTGGTAAAACATATGGCCTTCCTGCAGAAATACGGGAATGATCAAGTTCCTTTATTAATGAAGAAAGTGGCTTTCCAAGAACTGATTTATAGGTACAGAATGAGAAATCAATCCTGGAAGGGACTTTGGAGATCCAGCTACCCCAATCTCCTCATTTTGCAAATATGAGGAAAAACAGGATTCTGGGAAGGGAAGTGACTCATGTTGTTTCATGGGTGTTTTACACTGCTAGTTAAAGATCAAGCAAAAATTAGAACCAAGTCCTCCTGTTTCCCATTACAAAACTCTTTCCACTACAGCTCCTATCTCTAGTGTTTTCGAGGTCACTTAGATCATTCCTTGCTTCAATTCTATGAGGTAGATGTTGTCCCTGAACTTTCCTCCGTCATGACTTCCCAGTATCAGGAATGATGAGAGACCTAGATTTATCTCATCACTTCATTGGCCCTACGTAGATTTGACTACAAGCTCTGGAGAAGTAGTTTCTGTCCCCAGCTGCCAGATGATCATATTGGGGGGGGGGTCTCCCTCTGAATTATTTAAAAGGGGATGTGCCTAGGCCAATGATCTAATATGTTTTCTTTCCATACTTGCTGGGCACATCCAGGTGTGCCAGGATTCTAACTCTCTTTGCACTTCCTGTGTTCAGCTCCAAAATATAGTTTCTTTGTAAACTCGTGCTCCAGGTATGAAGCCCACCTTAATCAAAATGCCTTTGCATGTTAGGCCAGTCATGTGGAATTCCTTGTTGATTCTCAGGATCTCTGGAAGTTTTTCCTTTTCCTCTGAGAGGAAAACCAGGCTCTGGTACAACTTAATGTTATGAGGAATTTTGTCTAGGAGGTTGTATCTCTTTTTCTTCACCTCCCCATAGTAGAATACAAGCTCCTTGAAGGCAGGAACTGTTTCTTTTATTTATTTTTTTCTCTTTCTGATCCTAGCACAATGCCTCGTGTTAATTGAATCAAATATCACACTTATTTCTGTAGAGAGTCAGCAGTGCTTTGTTCCTAATAATCATTTCTTCTTCCTCCTGCAACCTAAATCCATTGAGTACAAGAATCCACCACCACCAATGTGATCTGATTCTTGCCTTCAGTATGAGACATCCATCCTCATAATCCCTTTTGTAAGTCTGCCCATGAAGACAACTAATGGGCTGTGTGACATTGTTCTTGTGTAGAGCAGACCTCCTAGTTCAGTCAAATATTAATCAGTGCTTCCCTGGAAATAACAGAATTTTTAATTTATTGGGGCTCCTCTGGCTCTGGCTAGAATCTCTGCAGAGTAGGTTTGCAGTGTATATATATATCAGCAGGACTAAACATTCCCCACCCCAGTCCCTAGAAATAGTCCACCAATACACACTAGGCACCTTCATCTTTCTTCCTTGTCCTAGGAGCATCACTCCTTCCTAGCTGTGATTCAAATAAGCATTGAGAGGCCAACCCAGCTCTTTTGTTTATCATCATTACAGCGTTGTTGGCATGCCCTGCCATAGGGTTGCACATGCCCATTTCAAGCTTTTTGGAGCTGGTTCTCCTATCATCCTATCTATGGTCCCATGGCACTTGAACATTGGGTTACTGTTGTCATTCATCATTCGATCATTTCTCATTCATTGTAACCTCTTTTAGGGTTTTATTGACTAAAGATGCTTGAGTGGTATGCTCTGTAGCTCATTTTACAGGTGATAAAACTGGCAAACAGGATTTAGTGGCTCACTCAGGGTAACACAACTAGTAAATATCTGAGGCTGGATTTGAACTCAGGAAGATGAATCTTCCTGACCCCATGTCTGGTTTTCTAGCCACTGTACCACCTAGCTGCTCTTGGTAGGTACTCTAAACGTAAGGCAGCCAGGGAGTGGAAGGCCTGATGGAGAGAGTAGGGCAAAGGGGGAGCTGTACGACCTGATAGTTACCCTGTATGCTGTATTATCGGCACAGCTATAATTCTCTTATTTTTTTCTCTTTGGCATCCTGCTTATCCTGGTCCCTCATTCCAATTCCAGCTGAAAGATCCCAGCTAATTAATATAACAACCCTGACCTCCACTGAAGGAAAGGATGGAAAACTATGTTCTTTTTCAGTGCTTTCCTTCTCATTTCAGAGAACTCTCATCAAACTTTCCACAGTCTTATGTGGGTGCCCTATCTTGGAAGCAAAATGTACCTTGGGGGTTAAATGTGCTTTGGGACAAGTAAGGCGGTGCAGTGGATAGAGTGCCAGCCCAGGAGTCAGGAGTCCACTGTACCACTTAGCTCATCTTCTGGGATTAAAATCTGGCCTCAGACACCTACTAACTGCTACTCCGGGCAAGTCACTCTGTTGGCCTCCATTTCCTTATCTGTAAAATGAACTGGAGAAGGAAATGGCAAACCACTCCAATATTTTTGCCAAGAAAACCTGAAACGGAGGCATGAAGAGTTGAAAATGGTTGAAATTACTGAACAGAAAAAATATGCCCATATATATCTCCACATACTCATGTATGTGATTATGCATGTATTTATACATATCTAATAGTTATTTTAGCTTCTTGCAAATAGAGATTGTTTCATTCTTTGTACTTGTATCCCCAGTGTCCCTGACAGTCAGTGCCTGGTACATACTAGTGCTTAATAAATCCTTATTGACTGACTGTTTCAAAGTTTTGTTTTTTAAAAAAAAAACCTCTTACTTCCGTCTTAGAATCGATACTGGGTATTGGTTCAAAGACAGAAGAGTGGTAAGGGCTAGGCAATGGGGGTTAAGTGACTTGCCCAAATCCAGGACCTCCTGTCTCTGGGCCTGACTCTCAATCTACTGAGCCACCCACCTGCCCCCATAGTAAGTATTTTTTAAATGTTATTTGGATGAAACAAAATTTCTCATAACTTCTCTGGGCTTCATTTTTCCCCATCTGTAAAATGAGGTTGGGCTAATGTCTAAGGTCGCTCCCAGCTCTACATTAAACTTAGCAACTCTATAGACATTTATCCTACACCTGTTATGTGCAAGGTAATGAGGCTACAAAGAGGAAAAACTAAAAGTCCCTTATTTGTGAGATAGTGATTTTCGTTCCTGTAACTCTCTAAGTTTTGATTCCTCAACTAATCTGAATTTCTTATATTTGAGCCAGTTTCTAGGTATGAGTTAACCATCCTTGACTTCTTTTTCTTTTTTTAAACTCTTGCCTTCTGTCTTAGAATTGATACTAAATATAGGTTCCAAGGCAGAAGGGCAGAAAGGCTAGGCAATGAGGGTTAAGCGACTTGCCCAGGATCACACAGCTAAGACATGTCTGAGGCTAGATTTGAATCCAACCCCAGCTCTCTAATCACTGAGCCACCTAGCTCCTCCCATCCTTGACTTCTAAGTGCAACCTTTTAATCCCTGGGGCCCCCCAGGCTGCAGTTTGGATGAGTAACCATGAGGTCAGGATGATTCTGTATCCCAGAAAGTAGCAGTTGACCATGTAGGATGGCATCTCCTGTTTGTGTACATATTGGTGACTGATAGTAATAGCTCCCATTCCCATAACACTATAGGGTTAACAAAACACTTTCTCTCCCCCAGATGCCTCCTCGGTAAATTATTCATGTGTGATTATCCATACTTTACAGATGAGGATACCAAAGCTCAGAGGTTGCCCCAGGTCCCCCAGCTCATGACAGAGCTGAGATTCAAAACCAGATCTCTCAAAGTCCCATGTTCACACTACACCACTGTTTCAGGTTATTTTATTGGATTCCTCAGGCTTAGGGATTTCCCCCTGCATTCAGTCCTTTCAGTTTCATCTGCCTCCTTGTGACCCCATTTAGAGTTTTCTTGCAAAGATAGTGGAGTGGTTTGCCATTTCCTTTTCTGGCTCATTTGACAGATGAGGAAACTGAGGCAAACAGGGTAAAGTGAGTTGCCCAAGGTTCCTTAGCTATTAAGTATATGAGACTGGATGGAACGCAGGAAGGTGAGTCTTCCTGACTTCAGGCCCAGGGTTCCATCCTCTGTGCCATCTATCTGCTCATCCCTTCCCGCCGAAACGACTCCACTTATTCTGTGTCTGTCTTGTTTGTACATAGTTGCTTGTGTGTTGTCTCCTCCTTAGACCGTCGCCTCTCTGAGAGCAAGGATTGTCTTTGGCTTTTTTCCTATCCTGTGCTTAGCACAGAGCCTGGCACATAGTAGGGGCTTAATAAATGTAGTAGACTGCCTGACTATTCATGGTTACCCTCTAAAGATTTCCTGAGAAGGTTCACGTTCATATGCTACGCATTGGTGTCAGCCTCCACACCACACTTGATATTTTCAGAGCCATTTACCTAATGGGAAAGGGAGGGCACCGTGGTGGCCATTATTTGACCATTCAAGTCCTTGTGACAGTTTTCAAACAAAGTTTTTTTTTTTTCTTTTTCTTCCATTCCTTTTTCACCTTCTCTTTTCCTAGCAGAAGCAAGCACCAATAAGACAACAAGTAAAGGCTCAGACTACCCCACCCCCTGCCATTCAGGGGCAAAAGCTTGGATCTCTCACTCCTCCATCATCCCCCAAAGCCCAGCGGGCTGGACACAGGAGAATCCTCAGTGATGTAACCCATAGCGCTGTCTTTGGGGTCCCTGCCAGCCAGTCGACTCAGTTGCTCCAGGCGGCTGCAGCTGAAGCAAGCCTCAATAAGTCCAAGTATGTGCGTCCTTTTTTTCCTTCTGTCTTCCTTCCAGCTGTGGGGAGCTGAGATGGGGAAGGGAATGTTCAGCTACCTAAAGTAGCCTGAGTGATTGTGAGGGACCCAGTGCCACGGTCCTCTTCTTTCTAGGAGAGCTTATGACATCCTGGGTTCTGAATGGACAGCCAGCCCATTTCAGACCCCCTAACGCAGTGGTTCCCAAACTCTTTTTTGGCCTACCGCCCCCTTTCCAGAAAAAATATTACTTAGCGCCCCCTGTCACCATACTATTACCGCCCCTTTACCATTATTCACTGCCCCCAAATGCACCTGTGGCCATCACCACTCCTCTAGATTGCTGCAGCACCCACCAGGGCTGCAGCCCACTTTGGGAATCACTGCCCTAAGGGATCAGTGATAGTTAACTCTGTGCTTGTATGTCTCCATCACTGCTTCCAGGAATGATCTGTATATTATTTCACCGAGATTTAACCTGGGGGCATCAAGGTGGCACAATGGAGTCAGAGACACCCGAGTTCAAATCTGGCCTGAGACAGTTGACTAATTAGAGAGCCTCAAACATCCCTCTTTGAACTATAATGGAACAATCAAGTCATAGATCCATTGTGTATTAGGATGCAGGATCCATCAGAGATAGATCCCCTTCTAGGGTGGCAGCTGCTTTTGTGAACAGAAAGGTGTTTGGATATGTATGGTGTTCTATTCCTGTTGCCTGATTAAGTTGGTGATGCCCAGCTGTGGCTTGGTAATTACAGTGTCCTTACTCCACAGGAGTGTTTTTGGAAGGCTGATTTCTTCTGGCCCTTCAATCTTTGGTTTCCAAGATAGATCCTCAGTATACTTATTCTGCCATCTGAGAATATGGAGTAGTTGAAGTTAACCTGGCAGGAAAATAGCACCCTCCTCACCCTCAGGGCGGCCACTGGTTCATTTTTAAATTAATTGTGGATGCTTGAAATTCCTAAGTTTGAGTGGCACAGGGATCAGATACTCTGACCCTTCCACAGGATGACACCTAGCCTCAGGGGACACCTTGAGGGCAACTCATGTCACCCAGACCATGTAGTACTCTTCAGCTGATGAATATTCTAGGAATTATAGGCACAGGGAAAAACAGAATCAGTTTCCTGGGTCATCTTGAGGAAAAATGGCTCCATTTGTTAAGATCCATTTGTTTCAAATCAAAAAGAACTGGTTGGTGAGGGTTGTAGTGTGCCAGGAGAATAGGCAAAAGGAAATCTTGTATTCAGTGTGTGGAACGTGTCTTCTATACCTGAAGAAGAAATTAGGGGAGATTTCCATTGGGATATTAAACAACACTTTTCAGAGAACCCAGGCCCATTGCTGCCACAAAATCCCATCCAAAAAAAAAAGGCAACATTGATTTGCTTTGGCTGTGGATTCTGCAGCACAACAGGATCCAAAGAACAAAATTAAAGGAGGCTCAAAGGGTAGAAAGAGACATGGTTGAGCCGGGGGGCAAAGGAGGGGGAGTGGTATATAAATGGCTTTTAGCTTGTGATTAGCAATGATTTACAAAGAAGAGGTATAAATATAAACAGAGATCACTTCTACCAATGAAATATTAAAAGACACAGAATGTTTAGTAGCTTCTTTATTATGGTCTCCAGGAGAGGTATGAACAAGAAGTGGAAAGAATAATGTGAGTAGAGGTTGCATCTGCACTGGTGGAGAGTATTCAGATAAATATAATAATGAATTTCTCAAAATATTCTATATCTTTGCATCATTAACACATCAAGGGGGAAGGATAAGTTAAGAGGAAAAGACATCGGTAAAGTATTGGCAATGCCCTGTGAAGCTCAAGAACCCCTGTGGGTTCCTAAGGGGGTATAGGAGACTGCCTGGATAAAAATGGCACCAGTCTTTCACAAATGCATCTTTGTCTGATGGTTTATGATACGTCTAAGGACGTCTACAACATCCTCCCATCAATAGACACTCTTCTACCTTGATGTCAGACAAAAGACTCATGAGTTGGGATCATGCATTCAAACTATCCTGACTCATTCTGGAAGACAAGTTTCCCATTTGTGCCCCTTTCCAAAAAAGATTCAGTTGGAGGTCCAACTTGGTGAGCCCCATAACTTAGCCTCTCTGGTCCAGGACGTATAGGATCAATAGTACATAGTGATTACATTGAGAACCTAGGGATCAGCCACCCCTCCCCCAATAGAATGCCCCATACTGACTGAAGAGCCCTTGATCTCAGGTCCAGAAGATGGATTCTACCTGAAAAAAACCTTTCTGAGAGTGGTGTCCAGGAATTCATTGTGACTTGACTTCCTGTTTCATCAGGGAGTTTAAGCAGTCCCCCTGGAGCTGAGCTTCTGATACAAATTTTATTCATTTGTTAAAATAATCATGACTTGTTCAGAAAGCTCCAATAATTCCTTTCCTTTAGGATAAGGTACAAAACCCTCTGTTTAACATCCATTTATAAGTCCTTACCTTCTGTCTTAGTACCAATTCTAAGACAGAAGAGTGGCAAGGATTGGGCAGAGTTAAATGATTTGCCCAGGGTCATACAACTAAGAAATGTCTGAGGTCAGTTTTGAACCCAGATCCTCCTGACTCCAGGCCTGGCACTCCATCCACTGTGCTACCTCACTGTCCCTTCTGTTTAGCATTTGAAACCCTTCCCATGCTGTCTCCCACCTATCTTTACAGAATGATTATACATTATTCCCCTTTGTGCACACTGTAATAATAGCTAAGTTAACCTTTGTTGTTGCTTATACATAATATTCCATCTCTCACCTCTCTGGCTTTGCACAGGTTCTGTTCTCCATCTTCCTCTTCCTAGAACCTCTCTCACCAGAAAAAGAAAAAAATATGCCTGGAATTTTCTTCTTTCTTACCACCTCCTCCTGGAGCTCCTGGCACTTTATAGAGCTCAGCTCAAATGTTATATCCTACAAGAGTCCTTTCTTGATTCCTCCATTTGTTAGTACTTTCTTCAGTTACCATTTATTTATTTTCTGTATAGCCTATATTAACTTATCTGTGAACCTGAACTTCCCAATATAATGTAAGGTCTTTGAAGGTAGGGACTTTTCTTATTTTCTTATTTGTATCACCAATGTCTGTCACAGGACCTGAGCCAAAGCAAGCATTTAATAAATGTCTGTTGATTAATTGGTCTATCTCTCTAAAGATTTAGGTCCTTGTTCAGCTTTTACTCACAAGTTTTGTTTCATGGTGGGTTTTATTTGGGGATTTGTAGGTCTGCATCCACCACTCCATCAGGTTCTCCCCGGACCTCTCAACAAAACGTTTACAACCCTTCTGAAGGCTCGACTTGGAATCCCTTTGATGATGATAATTTCTCCAAACTCACAGCTGAGGAGCTACTGAACAAGGACTTTGCAAAACTTGGTGATGGTGAGTGACAAATGCTTTCTCATGTTTAGTAGTGCAAATTATTCATGCTGACAAACATCCCACAGATTAGAGGAGCCAGGTAATGCCTGCTCCCACAGCTCTTTTGCCTAGGTAGCTATTCACATATGAGCCTTTCTTTCCATTTCCCTTGCCTAGAAATTTTTGCACATAAAAGTTTTAAAGTTTGGAGACAGAAAATATTTTTGCTTATTATACTGAATTCTTACCATCCTTAAGAAATTCTGATAATCTTTGCTGTTACAGCAATGGGACAGTGAGGGAAGTTAGGAAGAAGACTTCCAGGAGCATCATGGTTCAGTAAAAAGAACACTGACACTGGTTTCAGAGGACCTGGGTTCAAATTCCATCTCACATTACTTTTGTGACTGTGGGAAGGTCACTTAACTTCTTCCTATCTCAGTTTCCTCAAATATCAAGTGGGGGTGATAGTAGTAGCTCCAACCTGCCAGGGTTATTGTGGGAGCTAAAGGAAATAATATTTATACTGCACTTAGCACAGCTCCTTCCTTGTGCACGATAAGTACTTAGTAAATGCTCATCTCCTTCCTTCCTAAGAGCCACAAAATGCACCCAGATCTCTTGACTCCACATTGACACCTCCTCCCTTTTAAAAACTTATCCTGCGGAACACATTTCCATATTGGTCATTGTTGTAGGAACACTCTCATACAAAACGAAAACCCGCAAATAAAATTATAAATAAATTGATGTGAAAGATAACCTGCTTTAATCTGAATCTGACTCCCAACATTTCTTTCTCTGGAAGTGGGTAGTATTCCCTGTCATAAGGATTGTCCCAGATCATTGCATTTCTGTGAGTAGTCACGTTTTCACAGAAGATCATCATACAATACTGCTGTCACTGTGTACATGTTCTCCTAGTTCTGCTTATTTCACTCTGCATCAGTTCATGCAGAGCTTTCCAACTTTTTCTGAAATCATTCTGCTTGTCATTCCTTATAGCACAGTAGTATTCCATCACCAATATGTACTACAGTTTGTTCAGCCATTCCCTAATCGAGGGATATCCCTTTAGTTTAGTTTCCAGTTCTTTGCCACCACAAAAAGATCAGCCATAAATATTTTTGTACAAGTAGGTCCTTTCCCCTTTTTTATTATCTTTTTGGGATAAAGATCCAGTAGTGGTATTACCAGATCAAAGGGTATGCATGGTTTTATAACCCTTTAGGCACAGTTCCCAATTGCCTTCCAGAATGGCTGGATAGTTCACAGTTCCACCAACAGTGCATTAATGCCCCAATTTGCCACATCCCCTCCCAACATTTATCGCTTTCCTTCACTGTCAGATTGGCCAATCTGACAGGTGTGAGGTGGTTCCCCCTCCCAACACCCCCAACTCCATACCTTCTGTTTTAGAAGCAAATACCAAGTATTGGTTCTAAGGCAGAAGAGTAAAAAAGGCTAGGCAGTTGAGGTTAAGTGATTGCCCAGGGTCACACAGCTAGGACGTGTCTGAGGTCAGACTTGAAAACCCAGGACCTCCTGACCCCAGGGTTGATGCTCTATCCATTGAGCTACCTAGCTGCCCTCACAGCATTGACTCTTTCCACAAGTACTATGTTATTTTCATACCAGCAACAACAATCATAAAAATAATAATAAACTTCATTTCTAAAGAGTCTTCAGGTTTACAAAGCTGTTTCCTCAGAAGAACTCTGTGAAGGTAGGATCTTTGCTTTCTCTGTCAGTCTGGGGGATTTCTGACTGTTTCGCAGTGTGCTTACCTCTAGCAGCTTCTTTCTCTCCCGCACCCCAAATTATCTGTTCTTCTGTACATCAAAGGATCCATGACCACTTGGATGATGCATCTTTCGACATATAGATGGCAACCACCCTTGCCATTGTTTTAGTCTATGCAGGTCTTTTCTGTGACCTTCCATAGATTCTCCATAGTGAATCCATCCAGTGTTTTGGATTTTCTTTAACCTGCCTTTTAAAACTCCACAAGTATTAGTGTAAAACTCAAGCTATCTATCTTTTACCTCTTATCTTAAATATGTCTCCCACACATCTCTTTTTCCAATGATATATTTGTGGAAATAATATCATTTATTCTGTTTAGGGAACTGATTATCTTCTACCTACTCTCTATTTACCTGTTTAGAATGTAAACTCTTTTGAGGGAGGGATTATTTTTTTTTCTTTGTAGTCCTAGGGCTTGCTACTGTGACTGGCACATAGTAAAGAGCTTAATATTTGTAATGTGATTGACTCCAAACCATCCTTCACTCAGTTGACAGGGATTTTCCTAAAGTACAAATCTGACCTTGTCACCCCCTCAATGAATTCATTGGCTCTCTGTTACCTTCAGGGTCAACTATAAACTCCTCTGTTTGGCATTTAAAACTTTCCTAAACTGATACCTTCTTACCTTTTGAATCTTCTTACACTATTCTACCTTCCAAATAGTCTGCTTTTCATACATTCCACTTTGCATCTGCTGCCCTCCCTGTTTGGAGGCATGCAATCTCCTTTTATTACATGGTGATACTGATAATTAGAGAAACTTTGAAGGAAGTTCTCTGTGCTTGAAGCTATCAAGGAATATTATGTTATTTTTAGCATATTAAGGTGACTTCTTGATGGAGAACCTTTAAGGCTTGCTACCAAGACAAATTCCACCTCTGAAGCTTAGATGTTTACTGACTACATGATTCTGGTCTGGGTTCAAAACCCTTTTTTTTGTGCCTAGTGCCTCTGTACCCTTGGACAAGTTGCTTATTTCTTTTGGCCTCAGTTTCTTCATCTGTAAATTTAGGGGATTGGAAGTCATTTCTAGCCCTAGCTCTATGATCTCTTTTTCCTCCTTATAATCAATAAACATGTAGAAACTCACTTATACAACTTTTATTCAAGTATGTGACTGAAAATCTGATCTATGTGGGAAATAATTTGTAAAAGAGTACTTGTTCCCTTCTCAAATTTTCCAAGATGTTCTCAAATGGTTGTAAATCATAACCAAGAATTATGAGAATATAGACATGAAAAAATAGGTATATAAGTTGGTAGTTTGTGATAACTTCTCAAGTGACTTTTTTTTATGTTGAAGGGTAGGAATCTATAATTGTTTCTTTTGGAAGGGTGGAAATGAGAGAAAGATGTAGGATTGACATAAAGAAAAATATTGTCATAATAACTGAAGCTATTCAAATATAGTTTTGACTGCTGCTTTTGAAGGTAATAGATTTCTTCTTGCTGAAGGACTTCAAGGAAAAACTGGAAAGTCACTTCTTTGGAGTGTTGTAAAGAGGATTCTTGACTAGGTGTAGGTATGAGTTGCCCTAAAAGACCTATGATGTCCCTTCTAGCTCTTTGATTCTGTAACTCCATGGAGCCTAAATTAATTTTGTGTGTGTGTGTGTGTGTGTACATGTATGTACGTGTATTCGTTTGTATATGCACATGCTGCCCATTGTACTTGTTGGCATTTGCCATGTAAAACATCTTCCGCCTTTTCCTTGAAGAAAGTAGTGATAATATACAATTTAAGGTTTCTGATTAGCCTGCAAATGTGGTTTCTTGCATTCCATAATTCTTTTTTTCTCAAGTTTCTTTAATTTTTATTATGAATATTTTCCCATAGTTACGTTTCATATTCTTTCCCTCTCCCCCAAACCCCCCTTAGCCGACACACAATTCCACTGGGTTTTACATGTATTAAGACCTAATTCCATATTATTGATAGCTGCATTCCATAATTTATTGTCTTCCACTTTGCCCACCTTTTCATTGAGGTCACTTTGTACTAAGGTGTATGTTGACTAGATATGGAGGATCTTATATATTTCTTAGTAGACTTTTCCCTAACTATACTATAACAAATGCTCATATATAGATTTCAGTTGTCTTAATGATTGTCTTTTTGCTTATGCTTATCATGAAAACATTGATGCATGATGACCAAGTGTCTCATGAAACTAAGGTTCTTGTTGCCTTTGGACATCCAGTTAAACCAGCTCCTTTATCTGCCCCTCCTAGGAGAACTTGTGGGCCATGGGCCATTGTTGTACCACATATTGTGGTTACATTTTTAGAAAAGGCCAATATTCATATTATCCCATTTTCTCCAAAAGTATATCAATTTATGATAGATGAACAAAAATTATGCATTTAGAGGACTGGCAGTTGGTGTTGATTCTCAAAATTGTATCCACTTTCTTTTCTCACTGCTCTACCATATCACCACAGATAGGAAAAATCTTTCTGTAGGACTGAGGTCCCTTTTGCATTGTTTCTTTATCTTATGAGTTGCCATGATCAAGGAATTCATTGCCTACTGGTCAGCCTGTTGCCAGTGAGCCTCCTTTCACTTCACCAAGCTGATGCTCAGATACCAGAAAGTCAACCATTGGGTCCATTCTTACAGCCCATCAAGTTTGGTGGAATGTTTTATATTCTTTGATACAGGGGAATAACCTTCAAGAATCTAATATCATCTCCATGCTCCAGTGATGCATTAAAAGTTGAATTTTGTCAAGATTTTGTGTCCTCTTAGTCTCATTTCTTTTTTCTAATACAGAATGGAATGGGAATTTAAAAGTACTTAGAACTCAATGGAAAATAATGGAAAATATGCACTGTATGAGAGCCTGATGCTTTTTCCAGTGGACAAATAATAATAGGAACTTGTTTACTTTTCAATAATATTTTCCCCAATTACATGTAAAATCAACTTTTAATGTTTCTTTTTTAAAAAAATTGAGTTCCAAATTCTCTCTTTTCTTCCCTTTCCCCCTCCCTGAAACAGCAAGTAATTTAAAATAGGTTATACATGTGCAGCTATGCAAAATATATTTCAATATTAGTCATGTTGTAAAAGGAAACAGACCAAAAAAGCAAAAAAAAAATCTGCTTCAATATGCATTCAGATGCCATCAGTTCTTTCTATGGAAATGGATAACATTTTTTATTATGAGTCTTTTTGAATAGTCTCGGATCTTTGTATTGCTGAGAACAGCTACAGCATTCACAGTTGATCATCATACAATATTGCTGTTACTACATAAATATTCCCCTGGTTTTGCTCATTTCACTTTTCATCAATTCATGTAAGTCTTTCCAGGTTTTTCTGAAAGCATTCTGCTTGTTATTTCTTATAGCACTATAGTAACTTGTGTTTATGTATCTCTTAAAAATTTATAAAATGAATCCTTATAGCAATCCTGTGAGTTAGATGATACAACTATTGTTATCTCCATTTATAGATAAGGAAACTGAGACTTAGCAATTGAAACTAGAATTAAAGTGAATTGACTTTTGCTTATGGACTTTGACTTTTGTATATTATTTTGCCTGCTCAGAGACTTTTCCCCACCTTGTTTCTGAATACTCAAATTTGAGGTTGCTAGATGAATTGAGATGCCATTATAACATCCAAGAATAAAACAGGCATATGATTCTGTCTCTCCCCCCCCCCCCCATCTAAAATGTTAAATGTGTATACTTAAAGCCATTTTCTCACTGAGTTATGTGTTTTGCTACTTAGGTAAATCTGAAAAACTTGGTGGTTCAGCAGAGAGTTTGATTCCAGGCTTTCAACCAGGTCCAGCCTCTACTCAAGCAGATGCTTTTGGCTCCTCCTCCTTTTCTACTGGGACCGGTAAGGCTAATTAATGGTTAAAAAAAAACACCTAATCCTCTTGTTGGTGTCATATCCTTATGGCATGTCCAGCCAGCCCTGTATCCTTATTTTGACTCGTGGCTCTGAACACAAGCTGCATGATTGAAAAGGAGGTGATAGCTAAAGAACTTGTAAGTGAGACTTAGATAACTAGATTAACTGAGTGAATGCACTGCATTTGCAGATTTGGTGGGTGAGCGTTTTGAAGGATGAGACAGCCATGGTTGGTGGCACAAGCTTGTAATTCCAGTTACTAGGGAGCTAAGGCTGATGGCTGTTTTGGTCTTGGAGTTCTTAGCTACAGTGAGCTATGCTGATTGAATGTCTGAAGAGATTAGTATGGTGAGCCCCCAGGAGTGGAGAGCCATTAAGTTTACTAAAGAAGAGCAAACCAACTCAGGTCAGAAAACAAAATTATCATGTGGATCAGTGGTGAGAATCAGTATTCCAGTAGTTCCTGAAAATTCCAACCTAGTCTATGCAAGATGGGGAGACCTCACTTTTTTTTTTTTTTTTTTTTAGGATTTAATAGAAACATAAATAATGTATGGGGGTGAATGTGTTGCTACTTAAAGTAAAGGAAAAAGTTGTGATCTAACAAGACAAACCAGAGTTCATTTACAGTTGTTATACTTTCTCTTTTCTGGGCAAAGGCTTAATTAAATATTTTTGCTCTTTGCTAGCATGAAATGTCTAACATGTTGGCAGGAAAAATTTTTCCTCTCTAGCAAACATTTTGCTTGGTCTCTCTTAATCTCTCAGGGATGAATTTAAGAATCTTAATTGTTAGATGTTTACTTCTAAACCTAAGACCTTTGTTTCTAGAATCTTTGCATTAAATCTAGATTCCAGTGCTTTCTCTTGGATTTTGTATCCTCATCTGGTCAGTCACAAATGTAAGGGGGGGGGGGGAAGGGTTTTATGGGTTCAATATATTAAAAGGTGGTTGCCAAAGGATTGAACTATTATCAGTCCTCAATTAAGAATAATCTCAAGTCAAAATTAACTTTTATGGAAGTTTATTTATTTACAATTAAGAAGGTTGAAGGTAGGGAAATTGAGAGAGAGAAACTCTGGCCCAGACCAGAGGCCCAGACCAGGTAAGAATTTAGAGGCCCAGCAGTTGGGGCACAGAGGTTAATTAAACAAGGCTTCTAGCCACAAGGCCTCCTCTAAGAAAAGAGGCCTCCTTGAGGGTAGAGCCTCCAGAAACGCCAAGGGAGGAGAAAGAGAGTCAGCCTAACTTACCCACGTGGAACAGTCTCTATCACGAACCAGCAAAGCTCCCTCAGGTCCCCTTCACCAAACCAGCTGCAGCCTCACTCCTCCATGAACCAGAAGAGGTCCTCACCAGATGCTGTCTTCCACTGAAGACCTTCGCTGACTGAGGACCTTCTCCTTTTAAAGGGGTCACTTATGCGCCACTTCCTGTGCCTCCCTCCTAATTTGCGTGTCCAATCAAAATAGACGATTCTCATAGGACCGCCTAGAGGGCAGTCAGTTGACTCTAGCACACTTGGGTTATGGACCTCCAAGAATTAGAGGTGTTCTCACCTTTGGTGATTAAATCTAAAGATGGGCAGTGTAGGCCTAATCTAATTTTCACACCAACTAGTATCCTTCCCACTTTCTGTTTGAAATGAAGATGAAGTGTGGGTAAGAGTGAGTGTGTGAGTAAGTAGTGGTGACTTCTGGTTGTTATTCCTCCCCACCTCTTTCCCTTTTTTTTGGCATGTCCACCCTTCCTCTCTCCCAAACTCCTTCCAGTCAATCCTGGTGCTTCAACTGACAAGCATAGTGGCTTTTCACCACAAAAATGTTGAAGATGTTTTTATTCTAGAGCACGCTTAGATAAAACAGGAAAAGAGCAGATAGATTACTTTCATGAAATAAATATTTTTCAAAAACAGTAAAAAGAATTAAAGGCAATTTAAAAAAGAGCAGGAGAAGCAACATAGTATAGCACTAATGGAATTTAGAATAAACACTTTTCTTTTTGTATACTAAGGTACTCTGATATATTGACTCCTTACTTTACTCCAGCCTTATATGTTCCCAATTCACTTTATTTGAAAAATTAAACAGTGAAATTCACCTGCTAGCAACATTCCATTTCCTCCCTTCATGCCTTTACACTGGCTGTACCCCTACTTCTGTTTATTCCCTCCTTACTTTAACTTCCTGTAATCCCCAGACTTTCTTTAAGACTTTGTTTAGATGCCATCTCCTAAATGAAGTCTTTCTTGATTCCTCTTCCCCTTCCCCTTTTGCCAAATGTTAGTATTCTTTCCCTCTTGAAATTTATTTTTCTTAACTCTATATAGACCTTGTATTTGTATTTCTGTATATACATTGCACTTCCCCAAGAGAATAAGCAATTTTGGTTTTGTTTCTCTAATGCTTAGTAAACTGCATTGCCCGTAGCAGACACTTAAGTGTCGACTTGAGCTGATCAAATTGAATTAAATTGAAAAGGAAACACATTTGAAGAATGCCAATTAAAATGAAAACCGACAGTGGGGATTGGTCTAAGAGAAAATGAATAGAGGTATATAAAATGAGACCATCAACAAAATTTATTGACACTTGCCTGCTGGATACAAGATTCTGTGCTAGGTACTGGGGAGATATAAATGAACAAAAGACTCAGCCACTGCCCTGGAGATGACATGCTTTCATAGGATCCCATTCAATGATGATTTTTCCCAGCCTGGAAAAAATGTAGCAAAATACATTCAAAATGTATGGGTAACCCATACCCATAAAATATGGGTAACCCAACTTAATCCTAAGCAACAAGATTTATGTAGTCATTGACAAAGGACTAGAGTTAATTTTTTTCCTCCAAGTTTCTAATTCATTTCATTCTACCAAGTAGAGATGATTATCCATGTGTTCATTTAGAAAGCATTTTAAAATATTTTAGTTTTGAAATTTATTTCTCCGCACTTGCTTCAAAGGCTATGCATGAAATTCTGAAGAAACCCCAGAATCTCTAAAAGTGTATATAGGCCACTGCCCTTCCAAAAACTCTTGGCTTCCTCAGAGGCCAACATGTTATTAGATGGATGTAGAGAGCATTGGTCCTATGGATCTCCCTTTCTTACCCACAAAACAACTCAGAATGCAGATTTCAAAGACTGACTTCAGAAGAACAGAAGGTCAACTCAGTTCTTTTTATATCTTCAATTAGTACATCTTAAAACCCTCATTTCTCACATTTGAACTCTAGTGACACCTGAAATCCAAGAAACTTGCAAAATAATTTGCTGTGCAGTTATTAAATGATTGAACTCAGAATCTATCCCAGGTGTTTTTTATTCTTTTAAAGTTTAATTCTAATCTTTTAATATCTGTCAAGCTATGTACACACACACACACACACACACACACACACACACACACACACACACACACAAAATATATCTTAGACCTCAGAGAGCTATCTGATGCAACCCACGCCTACTTTAGAATCCCCTCTGCTACTTGACCCAAATGTGGATAAGCCTTTGCTATCTGTAAAATGGGGATAATAGCACCTACTTCTCAGGGTTGTTGTGAGTATCAAAGGAGAAAAGAATTGTAAAGTACTTAGCATTGGTCCCTGACACATAGTGTTATATAAATGTTAGCTGTTGTTGTTATTATTATTATTATTGATTTCCAGGAAAGTGGAACCCATTTCCTACTGTGACCAGCCATTCCAGAAGAACAGATGGAAAATTCAGCAAACATTTGTTTAGCAATTACTATGTTCAAGGCTCTTTTGGTAGATAAAGGAGCTGCCATAATAAGTAATGCACAAGCACTTGCTTTCCAGAAAATACTGGCATTAACATAGCTTTGTTATGCAATGAAGTTGCCACAAAAGGTTACATAACTAAGTTTCAAATATTTTGAAAGACTTTCATTTTTACATTTGTTTATCTATGGTCTTTCTTTACGGCATTCCCTATTTTCCCCCCTTTTGTTGTTTGCCACATTGTGATTTTTGACTGTTACAGAGTCTCCCCTGGCCAACAAAGATGTTGATTTGTTTCCTACTCATAAGAAATGAGGCTGTAGGCTTCACATGGGCACAGACCCTTACTGAGCTGAGACTATCTTCCTAGGAGGGAACAAGCACAATGTTTCGGAAAGGGCTTCTCTTTAAAACACCTTTTTTTTGGTGAAAATTGCAAAGGAGATGTAGCTACAGATAATCACATTTTGTGGGTAACAGGCTGGGGATGGTGACTAAAACCAATCCTGCCTCTTGACAACTCAGCTCCCCAGTTTCATTTTAAAACAGATTAATAAAAAGTTTGTCCTTTCCCAGTAAAGACACAGAGAAATACTAATGTCTGAGGAGGCAGTTTGATAAAGGAGGGAAAAATCTTGGATTTAGAATTAGATTAAGAAGACCTAGGTTCAAAGACTAGCTTTGACCTGGGTTCCAATCTGGGCCCAGATACTTCCTAACTCTGTGACCCATGGCAAGTCTCTTAACCCCAGTTGCTTAGGCCTTGCCACTATACTGTCTTGGAATTGAAACTAAGGTGGAAGGTATGGGTTTAAAACAAAATATAACAACAACAAAATACTGGCTTTGTCACATACTTCCTCTATGACCTTGATTAAGTAACCTAACTTCTTGAGACTCCATTTCTTCTCTAGAAAATGAGGGAATTGAACTAGAAGACCTCTAGAATCCCTTCCAGCTGTGAAGCTATGGTCTCATGAAAGTTTAAAAATGCCATGTTGAAGCAGGCTGGGAGGCTAGGGTGACAGATAAACTGGATGACCTTAGATAAGTACCAACTTCTGGGCTTTTTCACACCTGTGGAAGTAGAAGAGTTGGAGTAAGGGGATCTTTACTTTTTTTAATGTCATGAGCCCCTTTTTGGAAGTCCATGGAACCCTTTTCACAATGTTTTTCATTCATGGAATAAAATAGATAGGGTTATCCAATAAATCATTTATATAAAAATATTTTTTAAAAAATAAGTATATGGTTCCCAAGTATTTGGACCCTTTTGGCTGGATGTGATTTTAAAAACCACCATGACTAGATCATGATTTAAGGCAGAAGTGTCAAACACATGTGGCTTGCAAAACTTCTAAGTGCAGGGGGACCAAACCTGATTAAAATTTATTGGGGTATATTTAACAAAATAAAAATAACATAAAACATAGATAATGTTGTATTTTAAAACTAAGTCATTATGCGACCTACTGGGATCTTTATGTAGGGATGGATAGCCTCTATTTCAATTGGAATTTTTACCACTTCTTTTAAGACTTTATTTATGTGGAGCAAAGGCTCATAAACCTGAAGGGCTCAGAGGCTGTCTAGTCAAACTGCTTGTAGTATATAGAGAGTCTTGGGGAGTTAAGTGACAGAAAAAAAATCACAGATAATCAGTATCAAAGACAGGATTTGAATGCAAACCCTTTGAATACAGTGCCTGTGCCCTTTGCACTATATCATATTGCCCCTAAAATTCTGTGAATTTACACATTTGTCTCATATTTGAAACATTCCTGTACTCCAGCTCTGGACATTGGCCTCCTTCCTATTCTTCCCACAAGACACTCCATCTCCCGACTCCATGTATTTTCCCACATGCCTTAAATTCTCTCCTTCCTCTTTTCTGGCTTTTCCCTCATGTCTCTGCTAAAATCCCACCTTCTGACAAAATCCTTTCCTGATTCTGTCTTAAGACTAGTATCTTGGGGGCAGCTGGGTGGCTCAGTAGATTGAGAACCAGGCCTAGAGATGGGAGGTCCTGGGTTCAAATCTGGCCTCAGACACTTCCCAGCTGTGTGACCTTGGGCAAGTCACTTGACCCCTATTGCCTACCCTTACCACTCTTTTGCCTTGGAGCCAATACACAGTATTGACTCCAAGACGGAAAGTAAGGGTTTAAAAAAAAAAAGAAAGAAAACTAGTATCTTTCCTCTGTTGGTTCTCGCCATTTATCCTGTATGCATTTTTTTTGGGTTGCTTATAGTTGTTTATGTGCTATCTCCCCAGAAAGCAGGGACTGTCTGTCTCTTGCCTCCCTTTGTATGCCCAGCACTTAGCACAGTGTCTGGCACATAGTAAGTGCTTAAATAAATGCTCGTTAATGACTGTTTTATTTTTAAATGACTGTAAACAATATGCCAAGGTTATCTCACTAGTTGGAGATAGATCACGGTGCCTAGCTCAGTCCTTAAAGTGCTTTCTCCCTCTGATGTGGTCAGCCTGTGTGAGATGATCTCTAGGAATTCACGGTCTTCTTGGGGAGACAATCATCAGTCAGGAAGTGGATACTCATGGGAAACAGTATATGACAGAAAATTATAGACTTTTTGGCCCAGGCCTGTGAAGTCAGTCATCTGTGAAATGTAGAAATAAGGAAACAATTAAGTGCCCAAGCATGTGATCCACACGTAAGTCTGTGGGAGTTCCAAGAAGGGAGAGAGATCCTGTGGGCTAGTAGTCAGAGGAGGTCTCCTGGAAGAGAGGCACTCAAGGGCTTGTGTAAATATTCTGCCATTGTCACTGTGGTGACTGCCATGTCCTGCATACAGAAATATTCTGAGATCCAATTGTAAATATTGAAGAACACCGAAGTGAGACTGGTTTAAGTCTACAGAGACTTTCCCTTTTATCTTTCCTTTCTGTTTTTCCCTCTCTCCCTCCTCCCTCTCCCACTACTGCTCTTGTTCAGATCACACAATGCCTTGTTGGCTGCTGAGTAAATTCCCTGGACAGGAAAGGCTTATGGTGTCTTGATGTTTTCTGCTTTTCTCTACCTTTTCCTCCTTTTATTCTTGCTCACTACCCCACCCTCCAGCTGAAACAACGAAAGCTGTGCTTGGTCTGGATGCGAGTCCTCCTCTTCTGAGTGTGTCTGACCCTTTCATCCCTCTCTCAGCACCTGATGCTCCAGGTAAAGAAAACTAGAAGGGGACACCTGGGTGAAGGTGTGATAAATACCCATTTCCACATTGTTTTACACAAGTTTTGTTTTCAACCTCTCAAGAATGGAATTAGAATTTGGAGGGATTGGGGGCATAGGAGACATTGAATGAAAGCCAGAGTATGGGAAAGTACCATTCCCAGGACACTGTTTCAAGGAAGTGACAGAGATGACTCTGTGGCATTCACAAAGGGATGAGGGCACAATAAATTAATAACACATTCCCTTATGCATATTTACTCACCTGTCTTCATTACCTGAACCTCTGCCAGTTTTCTAAGCAATACCAGGCTAATGGGAAAAGAAAGAACACTGACTTCTGGGAATCAAGAAACTTTGCTTCTAGATCTGTCTCTGCTTCTTACTAGCCAGGTGATCCTTGGACAAATCACTTAACTTTTCTGGACAAGTCACTCCCTCCCTTTTCTCTCTCTCTCTCTCTCTCTCTCTCTCTCTCTCTCTCTCTCTCTCTCTCTCTCTCTCTCTCTCTCTCTCACATTGTCTCCCTCC